>NC_052499.1:17181575-17453420 GCF_016617805.1 Bactrocera tryoni
CACCCATTTCTAGAATGTGCTTTCCTCTTCATACCGTGTACATTCTGACTGCTGTTTTTCACGCAGAAATTTTACTTATAGTCATATGTTTACATGAAACCAACCGAAGCTGACCACTCGCTTTATAAGTTTGCCAATAAAATTATAAATTTCACTGAAAACACCAAAGTCAATAGCCAAAAGCTAAACTTTGAAATGCAATTCTGCAGACTCAGTTACCATACCGAAAAGCCACAACTTTGATGCGAGAGCTACACATGTAAATTTTAATAATTGGCATAACTGTATTTTGAAACGTGCAACCACTTTTTGAGCGTAGATACAGTGGCGAGCGTTATTGTTAGTTCTTTGGTGGGAATTATTGCATTGGTGAAAGAGTGTTTAGTTGCTCGAAGTGCGATTTGAGATTATAACTATTAAATAAACTTGAAAATGTTAACTCGATTGCATTGAAGCTATAATACCCTTCACAAATAAAAAAATGTCCGTACAAGAACTAGATTTTGTGTGGCTGCTATGTGCTCTAGTGGTTCGATCATGAACAATTTGTACGGACAATAAAGCACAGTCTGCGGTCATAATTCGTGCCAAGTTTCTTGAAGATAACTTGTGAACTAAAAAAAATTTCTAAACAAAAACTTGATTTTGGTCGTTCAGTTTGTATGACAGCTATATGTTAAAGTTATCCGATCTGAATCATTTCTTCGGAGATTGCATCAATGTGTTAGACAATAAGCCTTGCCAAATTTCCTAAAGATATCTCGTCAAGTTAAAATACCTTCCATAAAAGCACTTCATTCCGATCGTTCAGTTTGTATGGCAGCTATAAGCTATAGTTGTACGATAAAGGCGGTTCCAGCAAATTAGCTGTTATTTAGGAAGAAAAGAACTTGTGCAAAATTTGAGACCGATATCTCGAAAGCTGAGAGACTAGTGTGCGTATATACAGGCAGGCGAAGAGACTTCAAGAACTTCATATTTTGGAAATAAATTTAAATCTGAATTTGAATCTTTTGATGTAGCTTACGAATTAAATATAAAACGAAATTTTTGATTAGTTCAATACGCTTTTTTTTGCCCGCCACTGTACAAACTCACAACAATACTTGCATTCGCATTTCCAAATATCGAGTGCCTGCTCATACGCTTCTGGCAACAACTCATAACTGCACTTCAGTTGAAACTACTCAATTTTCCAATTTTAATATTTGGATTTTGAGTAAAACTTCCACAATCTCACGCACATATGTGCTTGTGTTGTTTGCATAGTTTGGTCAACTTGATTTGCAGGCTAATTCGTAGGCACCCGGTTGTATGGCAGACAAACTTTCTGCTACCCGCAAATTTAGAGGTCAGTGCAAATATTTGCAAAGAAAATTCTGCTCTGCGCCAAATATGGTGGTGAAAGTGCCGGCGAGAAGCTAGTTTTCGCAGTCTGGAGCGAGAGTACATTTAAAAGAATAAAATAAAATAGAAAACAGCAGCTTTCTAAAAAAGCAAAAACTTAACTTTCTGCCATACCGTCGCCAGCCACAAAGTTGCGCCGATACGCCACCAAAGCCTCTATAGTTCACCAATATGCTAGCCCACACTCATAGCCTTGACTTTGGTTAAGCCGCATTCAGCATTACATACACACATACACCCATATAAATGAGCATGTATTATGATTGCTGACCGTTGCTTGCAAGTTTTTGTCGACTTTTGCTTTTGTTTTTGTTTCAATTTATTTGTTTTGCTAGCCAGCTTATGAACTTTTAGTTATATTAGTTATGAACTGAGTGCGCACTTATTTATGCAAGTGCTGGCTTACCAAACAAGCGCACAGAAACACGCACTCACACACACAGTCAGGCATCACTATATGCGGAAGAGTCGTGCTGGCGATATGTCAGGCATATAATGCAGGCGATATCCTGATTTGTGCTACTTCAATATCCGCTGGCAGTTTGCACGCAGCGCACACATTGCCATTTATGTGGACACACATACGTCTACTAGCATCACGACATCACTCATACGCCTTGGTGTTCACATGTAATGCTCTGCATTCTGCCTATCTATGTGTGTAAATGTGCATATAAATGTAGTTGTTTAGTTGTGTATTGCTTTCAGCTGTGCACATCGTGTGCTCTTCACTGAAATAACAACAACTAGAATGTCATACAAGCTTTCAGGCATCATGCCTGATGGCATGCAGCGTAGATTTAATCAAAATTTCTGCCATTTTATATTGCATGGGCGGCTTGCTTGCATATGCACATATAACACTGTATACGTTGTTGTTGTTTATTTTTATTTACATGCACTAGTTTAGATTAAGTGCCCGTAGCATACATAAACTGCCGCAAAAATTGCTATCGTTCAACCCCCACACGCAACAACAACATTCTTCATTCATATCTACTCATTTGCTGCGAGTTATAAAATAATTGTTATGGCGGCTTTTATTGCTGTCGTGTGCAATATATTGCAGCGCATGCCTATACATAACGATTAAAACGTGCCTTTTGGTTGGTTTGCTCTGCATTTCAAGCAATATTTTGCTAGACCACATGCAAATTGTTGTTTAGCGTTATTTTGACCTTTAACTGTAGCAAAATGGATTTCGAAAAATTTTGGTTTTCCAATTTTTGTATATGCAAAATGAAAGTACTAACTTTTCCGTTAAATTGAGAAACGATAAATGATCGCGAGTAGTCAAAAATTATTCAACACTTCGTTAATGGCACGCACTTTGAGATTATGAAATTATTTGCAAAAAAAAAGTTTTAAATATATATAAATAAATAAAATGTAAAATCAATATAAATTTACAATATTAACAAAATCGAAAATAAATAAAAATTACTATCACATATATATTATTTTAATATATTATCAAAAAAATTATTTAACATTTATTGAAAGGAATTAATTTTTTATCTAAAAAAGCATAAAATTATTTCTTTGATATAAATGTTAAGAGCCACAGTGTGAAACAAAAAGTGCCAAATTAAGTTTTATAATTTTATATAGCGGCCAACGAGAAAACATTTTTAAAGAATACTTAAAAAATATGTAAATTTTGAGATGCGCTTTTTTGGTTGAAAATCAGATTTCTTCGGATATTCTGTAAATATAAGGAAAAAAAAATTAGTATTTTATTTAAAAAAAAAAATTTTTTTTTCGGACATAAAAAGCTAAGCTTACATCAAATTTATTGAAATTTAGTGAAATAAATTTTTTTGTGTACAATATAAAAATTAAAAATTCAAATACTGGTTTATATGACTGTTTGTCATAAAATTTAAGGTTATGTGTAAAAAGTCTGTTCACAAATGTTATAAATCTTCTCATTACCTACAACATTGCCTCATTACCTCTATAGGACTGTTAGTTTTGCCAGAAATCGGGATAAAACATTTTTAACCCCTAAAAATTCAGTCACGCCACTCTCTTTACTTTTCCCGACCTCAATTCGTCCGTAAATTGCTTTTCCCTTAATGTTTGTTATTTCATCTTTCCGATGGATTTCTTCTTACTACAATTTTTTTCTTTTTTCTAATTTTCAAAGCCCTCCCTAGTCTATTACGCATCAAATGTGCTAAGTACTCTTATAACTTTTATAAATGATATGTTACTCATACGACATGGCTTACACTATGCATACTCAATATACTTGCTGCATAATTTTAACAGTATGTGACTTCTAAAAGAGTGATTGAAGGGAACAAATCTTTCAGACCTTTTTTTGTAAAGCAGAAAGTTTTGTACTAGAATATCATTTTTTCAAGGTAGTAAGCTTACTTCTTTAATGCAAAATAACAAAAAAAACTGCTATACGCAGAATGTGAGAAAAGTAAAATTATTGAAACTTTAAATTGAAAACAGAGAGTATGTTTAGGTTCGATAATTATATGATTATGTAATATACACTTCTGGTCATTAGGTTAGATGCTCGTTTACTTGCACTAAAATTGTTTTAAAATTTATTATTTTAATGATGATTCAGAAAAATTGATATGCAAAAATATTGGGTACTTAATGATACTTTAAATGTAATATTCAAATGATTATTCTCTTCAAACTTAACAAAATTGTGTTATTTTAAATTTCTTATAAGAAAAGTATATATTTTGACTCAAATTTTTTGTTCGTAATAATATTTGATTTATCTATATATATAAAAGAAAGTTGTGTTAGTTACACCATTTATAACTCAAGAACGGCTGAACCGGTTTGGCTGGAAATTGGTGGGAAGGTAGCTTAGAACCAGGGTAAGGACATAGGATACCTTTTATCTCTTTATGTCAAAATTTAATGCAACTCATAAGTACAAAAATTATATTTTAAACTATAAGCATTTAATCAAAATTCATGTTTGTAGGAATCACTTTAATATATGCGTACAATTTTAAGATTAGAACTTAGATTCTTCCTCAAAAATAATACAATTGCTAAGTATTTGAAATAGTAGAAGAGAACTGCAACCAAATACGCAGTGCAATGGATTATAACTGGCTCAGTAATCAGTCCTTGAGTATGTATTATACAACATGCATACGAAAAGACTGATGTCATAACCTTTCCATCCGACTTTTCGTCTTTCCACGCCTGAGAACCGGTTCATCATGTGCAGTCCACTAGAATGACAGCCGATAGGACTCCAGTGGGAAATGATGGAGCTTTGTTTCTATTGTCACACACCGATGCAAAAATCCGGTTTTATTACGATTAAAGAGCGCTCAAACACTTCTCAGAATCAGTTATTCGTTGTTTTTATTGGATTATGAACTTGTGAGGCACAAACTTTGGACATAGCTTTTGAATCTTTAGAGCATCATTGTCCTCGGTGCTCAATTCGCCTGTTTCCAGCTTAGCAAATATCTTTTCAACTGTGGATTTCCCTGAGCCCAAATTCAACAGTATTTTCCCCCAAAAAGATTTGCTTTATTAACACACGAAATGCTTTATGATCCATTTTTTTGTAAACTAATACAAGTCGCTTCACAAAAATGCTATATCTTATTAACTAATAGTTATAATCCAACTAATAGAAATCATATAGATGGTAGTATTAGTATTATCTATGTATCAGCCACAGTGAAGCGTGGACGGGTCCTCTAGTTAGAAACAGAAACAGTAATTTCAGTAATGAGTATTGCCTCTTTTGTTAGTAATAACTTTACATAACCGGTTCTTCACAGAATCATACATGGAATCTATGTAGGCCAAGAAAATCTTGCTTCAAAGCACATTTAATAAAAGTTTAAATGTCTTCTCATGTTTGTATTGCTTTTTTTCATCGTATACCTTGCGTATTAGCCACCCCAAACATATTCAATTACGTTAAAATCAGAAGAATATGGTGGCCAGGTCATGACATTAACTTTTTTACTCAAAATAAACGACTTTATTACTCGAGCGTTATGAATAGTAGCATTGTCTTGTTCAAAAATCCAAGGGATTGGTTCTAAGAGATCACTTAATTTTGGAAAAACGGGCTTCAAAAATGTTTTGAAGCGATCGCCGTTCATCTTCTGATCGATAAAAATCAAGTCAAGTGTAATGGCAACCCACAACATTACTCCATCTTCTCGGTTGTGGTGGCAAGTTAGATAAAGCGTATTTTTCCACAAATCGTGATAATAGTATTGAAAACCATCAGGGCCATCTAAATTAAAATGTTTTCCATCAGTAAAGACAACTGAACGCCAATCATTCTTTCGCGAATCGAAGCCGATCTTCTTTACGTTGTTCATTCACAGGAGATGTTTTCTTGATTTTTAGACGCTTTAGGTATTCCGTATCCCTGATTGAAGGCGGAACAGTTGAAAGGCTTGCTTTCAATCCGGTTAGTTCCTTAACCTTAACTGCAGACTTAGTCGATATTGAAGCAATTCTAGCAATGTTGCGTACTAATAGTGCTTTTTTTTCTTTAAACTGTTTTCCATATGCCTCTGGATTGTTCAAATATCCGTCAATGTTTCTGGTGCTGCGTTTTATCTGTTCGCCAACGTTTCGATTAGAAAGTCCTTGGGAGTGAAAAAAATCCACTTTGTCACATTCCAATAAGCTCAGAATAGTAGCTTTTCCCATTTTTACTTTAAATGTAGCTCGAAAACCATTCATTTGCTCATTTCTAGTACTTTCTGAATAGAAAAACCTGCTCTTGTTTACGCAATACAAAGAAATGTAAAGTGCATATATTTCAATGACCAACCGACAACGCACGTGAAGCCAATTTTGACAATTCTGGAATCTTCGAACATACATAATTTTTCGCAAATCAACCAACTATAAGCAAATATTTTTCGGACAAGATTCGACCTTTTATAAGAAAACCATTTTGGACAATAAGAATAAGCATTCTTATAAATATAACAATTTATTTAAAAAAAGGTTGGTGCGTCTTGCAGTGTATGCATAGGTTGGAATTATATAAAACTATTATATATTTGATATTTGAACTTCTAACACGATATAATCAATTCAGTAAATAAAACTGAAAACATCATTAATTTTATTTCTTTTTAAGACCACACTAATGCTCATTAATATAAAACTATTGAGCACATTTTTTCTTACTTTTGAGCGCATAAAAGTTGCATGCCTTTGTTGCTCTGAAAGAGTCAAGCAATGAGAAATAAAACACAAAGCCATGCAGCGCCAGCATAGCTGCTGTCTAACTTTCGTTTACCCGAGCGTATGAGCAACTATTGTCATTGCCACTGCTGCTGGTATACGAAAGGTGAAAATGCAGCTAATTTCACTGCATGTTTAATTAAATTCTGAAAAGTTCTAATATGAAGACAAAGAGTTGGCAATGTGGTTGGCTGAGTGCTGGTATACATATGGCAAGCGAGCAAGTAAGCTAATAAGCAAAATGATTGCAGCCAACCTTTGCATTTGTGTATGTGGCTGCGTCAAAAGAAGCTTTTTTATCGCATTATAGTTGAAAATTCACATAAAATATATTTTAAACATCATTTGTGCAGAGCGCGGTATTATAAGTTAATTATTAAAACTGTATACAGCAGCAAAATGCAATATAGTTGCAAAAATGTATGGAGTATATTTTCAGGTTTGCAGTGAAACTGCCGGCAGTGAAGCTTATTAGCAGACGAAAATATTTAATTTTGAAAGAAATTGCTGGAACTAATTGAATAAAATATTTTAGATGTAACTCATTAGGTACTTTCAATTTGCTAAAAGCGCTAAACTCATCAACTAATTTCAAAAATAAATTTAATTAAAATTCGCTTATATGATGACGCTTTCATCAATATGACATAATATCCTAAAGCGTATTATCTTCTAAATATAAAGTATAATGCATACATGAAGTAAATGTCATTAGTTAAGTATACGTCATGGACTATCCATGAAAGAGCATGGATATGTGATAAATACATATATAAATTAGCTTGAAAATAGATTTCAAACGGAACTTACGTTCAAGCATAAAAGCAAAAAATATGGAAAAGGTTTTTATGCAATTATCTGAACATAGTAATTTATATATAACAAATATGTGCTAATTGGTACATACGGAGCCTAATGAAGTCAAATATAACACATGAACATTTTTTTTTGATATTTTATAACTTTCTAGGTATTTATTAACTTTTTTTGAGCCACACTCTGCGAGAAATTGTATTAATTACATTGAAATCTGCATGTTTAGAAAAAATAAAATAATATTTTAATTAAATTATTATCATTTCTGGAAAAAATATTAATAAAGAAATTAAGAATTTTTTTTAGGGACATTCCAAAAATATTATAGATTGCTATTTTTCAAATATTGTCTCCGCCGCCCGCTCTAAATGAAATGACTTTCATAACTTTCCTCTGTGAATTATGTATATTTATGAATTAAAATACAAAAAATACATTTTTAGATATTAATTATTTCCTCTCTTATCTTTTCAGGTAATTTTCGCCAACATTTTTTTCTACTACAAGAATTTAGTAAGTTTTGCTAATGTACTATATGATTTTATATACTTCGATTCACAGGTATACCAGAAATCACAGATATTCAAGAAAATTGTAGGAGATATTGAATTACAATGAAATTAATTTTTCTTTTACTTAGTTTTTTTTGCAAATATTGACTATTATTTTCGATATATACAACTCTATGCAGAAATAAACGGAAAACAACAAAAAGCCTTAACTTCGGTAGCAGCAAAGCAGCAATACCCTTAACAGGTGTATATTTACTCTCCAAAGGAATATAAAAAGATTTTTATCTTCTCATCGTTTATTTTAAATGGCAGCTATATGCTATAGTGAACCGATCTGAACAATTCTTTCAGAGATTGCAGCATTATCTCAAATAATAACAAATACCTAGTTTGAGGAAGCTGTCTCGCCAATTGAAAAAAATTTTCTTATAGGCATTTTATTCTTATAACTCACCTTGTATGGCAGCTATGCACTACAGTTATTCAAACCAGACAATTTCTTCGGATGTTATAGCCATAAATTGAATAACGATCTATGCACTGTTTCGTCAAAGTATTTCTCCAAAGGAAAAAGCTTTTCATACCAGCGCTTTATTCCGATCGTTCAGTTTGTATGACAGCTTTAAACTATAGTGGTCCGATTTAAGCAAAATCTTCAGAAATTAAACCGTTGCTTTGGACAATGTACCACGTCAAATTTCGTGAAGATTTCTCGACAAATGTAAAAGCTTTTCATACAAGCACTTGATGCCGATCGTTCAGTTTGCATGGCAGCTGTGTCGGATAGTAGTCCAACATTGGTGTTTCCAAAAAGTAAACAATTTTTTGTGTAAAAAAATTACGACTGAAAATTTCCAGACCGATATCTTGAAAACCAAATATGCAACAGCATCTGGGCCCGTTGAATATAGGCTTCCAAAGTGCCAACCAAACACTAAAGTTTTAAATGACTTCTAATTTGTTGTATTAGATATGCTATTATGTACCGTTTTACAAACATACTCCTAAACGAAACGCTGTATTTTGGTAATTTCAAGTACATATTAGTCACTTTGGCATTCAAAGCTTTAAATAAGCCTATTTAGTTACATAATTTGCTTGCAGCCATTAGTGTATTTGCATACAATGAAAGATAATTTAATATAGTATATAATGGTGAGCTGTATATATGTATATGGTTATGCTAGTTTTAAATTTATAGCAGTGCATATGCAAACTTTGCATTTACCTAAATATGTTTATTTGAACTAAAATGTACTTTTCATTTATTTGGAATAGCCTTGAGCAAGTCTTTTGTTAATAATGGAAATTACATTAGGCAAATTATAAGTTTTCTTCTATTCAAGCTTGTTTCTATTCAAGGTGGTTTCCAAATACACATATATTCGATATGCGTTCTGCATATGCCGCTTAACTTCAATGCATTAAGCTAATTCTCCTCTTTGGCTGCATAAATATGGCCATTAGGCATGAGGTATGTGACACTTTTGTTTGGTTTCATGCAAATTCAATTTGTTTGTGATTTATACATGCGCTTGTTATAGCTGCAATAAAACACTTCTTGAGGCCGCAAAGTAAGGCAATTTTGGCAGCTTAATTTCTTGTGCTTTTGTGGGAATGCATAAATCTTTAAATGCAATATAAAAGAGACAGGAATTGTTGTATTTGTTTGACGCCTATTATTATAATTAGTTTTTAGTTTTAATATGTCTTCGCAGATACTGATTTTTTTTTGTACTGAAAAACAGGCATCTCGTTTTTTGAACTGCAAAAAACATTCTCAAAAATGTATATACTCAAATCTATACTGCTATATTTTCACTATACGCTACTAGGATATATCCCTTGTTATTATAGAAAATTTACTCTAAGGTACTACTTTGGAAATACAAATAAAGTTCTTGAAAATCTACACTGCCACGCAAATTTTTGCAACCTTTCACATTAACTTTTGGATAGCACCTTAATAAAAAGTAGCGCTTACTCATCATTACCCCACCCCTAATGCACATTCTGCAAAATTTCGTATAAAATAAACTTTCTACTTGAGAGCAATACTCTTGAACACTGTATATATGAAACATGACACTCTTTGCACTGTGCTTAGCTGAAGTTTATGTCAACTGTCCACACACACACGGCCAATAGCCATCAAATAATGCAGTATATTCAAGCCAAACGGCAGTCAAGTGGAATAAAACTGACCGCCTTAAAATGTCAACTTACTGTTGACCACACATCCGGCTGCCAAATGTCAGTGGCAACAATGGGCTGCAACACACTCATAGATTATAGATAAATATGCATGATAGGAGCTTAAAGCTACGTGGCAATTATTATGCATTTTCGTACATTTAGGGAGCATATAAGGTTATACAGTTAGTTAGTTATTAGCTGAAGTATCAGATCTTGTGAAATTTCGAACATTGTATGACAGCATAAATTTAAGTATTTAAAAACAAATATTTAAGTATTATCTTGATCATTGCATATGTATTTTTAGCTCGGATGTATACTGTTTCTATATTTGTGATTGAAATGTGTGGAGCTTTGCTTGTTTCCAAAGCTTTTATCATTTTAAAGGTTTTTTATGAAGTTTTTGTGTGCTTGTTTTTTTGTTTTTCTTTGAAGATAGTGAAGGAAATTTGTATACGTTTTTGTGTTATAATTAAATTTTACGCCTGCCGCTTAATTGATGAGATACATATTTGCGAAAAATTTTGCGTCTTGTGGAATTATTTATTGCAGGTGTGCCTATTTTTGTTGTACAACTTGAAGAAAATTGATGTTTATTTCTCATCAAATCTTCATTTTTATACCATTTATTAAGTATAAAACGTCTTAAATCCATTCAGTTAAGATTTCCTGATTTAGTCGTTTTATACAGTTAGAAGGACGAAAAAGGTGAATTTTCCAGAGTTTTTTCTTAGAAAAATTTTAAATTTATTGTTCCAAAACTTGCACACATATTATGGTATATTTATCTTAGGACTTAGTACTAGTAAAAATATATATGTTTTTGAAAAGAAACCACAGCTGATCTCCGACAGCTGCTCTCAAAAAATACATTTTGCAGTGACCACTATATCTCTGAACTAGATACTCAGAAATTCAAACACCAAACAGATTGCGGTAAAGTAATGTTGAAAGTAGAAAGAATAAGCAAAATATTTTTTTTTGACAAAATGGCGGTTATTCAAATAAAAAAAAATTGATTTTTGACCGAAATTTCGGATTTAAAAATTAAATTTTTTATAAAAAAAATATTTATTGATCAAAAAAAATTTACATTATTTACTAAAAATATTTTATTATGTTTTGACCTTTTTATTTGAATATGACCTGTAAATAAAATTACAAACAGACTAGGAAACTAATGGAAAGCTGGCTACTTAGGCCTTCGTCTGAACTAAAAAAATATGGTTAAAAAGCTCGTGTTAAAATTTAAGACTAAACGGTGTATTCGTTTTCGACTAATGTTTGGACTTTGAAAACACAATTTTGACAAAAAACGCGTTTAACGTTTGGCCTTTCATTATCAAACACTCTGAAACGCCTTTCCAAATGATCGTGTAACTTCGGAAATATTCACTGGAACGATATGAAATATTTTTGTGTGTATTATAAATATACATAAGAAAGAAATTAAGAAAAAAAATTAAAAAAATTTTTTAAATTCCAACTGTACATATTAACACCTTATTTGAATAGAATCTCTCATAAAAGTAGAATATTCAGTAAAACTTGTAAAAAAAAACTAGTTGGAGTGGGATCACTCCGTTCATATTTACCCGAAAAGGTCCATCCATTTTCGAGATATCACGCTGAAATTTTGCGCACTTTCTCTGCTCTCAAGGAAGCTACTTATTTGTTCGCACTGTCAAAATCGGACCTTTACTGGATATAGCTGCTACAAACTGATCGATTAAGTGGAAATTCTTATATGGAAAACTTGTTTATTTACCGAGATATATTCAAGAAATTGTGCATGTATTATTCCTGCAGACAATGCCATAGTCTCCAAACAGATTGTTCAGAACGGAATACTATATGCTGTAGCTTCCATATGTATAAAGTGGACTATTGAAATCCTCTTTCTTATTGAGTAATTTAAATTCGTTTTGAAACTTGTTTATATGAATAAAATGTTTTTTCTATGACGCAAATCTTTGGCCGGCTACGTTTTCGTGAAGAGAATCAAGCTTCGGTACTGCCGAAGGTAAAAAAAATTTTTTTTTGTCATATTTCGTTTTCTCTCTTTTATACCCTTTTTCACTTTCTTGCTTATTCTCAAACCTCAGTTTTCTTCACGCGCTCTATCTCTTTCTAGCACTCTCTTTATAGTTACTATAATACACTCTTCGAACTTCAGCTTCAGCATCCAAAGCTTAATCCGATCGTACAGTGCCCACAATTTCGCACCCGCCTCTAACCTTGAACGCAACATTCCCACCGACCCGTTTATATGTACATTCCGTAAATAAGTGCAACACAGTTTTGGTTTCCTTTTAAATTATGTATGTATGTGCGCAGTAGCTGAGCAAAAATTGCCAACGGCTGTTTGTGAAAGTTGAAAAATCCACAAGTGACCCAAGTATAAATTTACTCTTTCTGATTTTTTCTCACATGCAAGTACGCCGTACCGGACTTTTTCCCATAAATTGCAATCATAAATGCCAACGACTCGGCGACGAGCCAAAGTCACTTGTAGTGTATATACATATATGCATGTATGTATGTATGTGTGCGTGAGCTTGTATGTGTCACACT
Organism: Bactrocera tryoni; assembly: GCF_016617805.1. Taxonomy (NCBI): domain Eukaryota; kingdom Metazoa; phylum Arthropoda; class Insecta; order Diptera; family Tephritidae; genus Bactrocera; species Bactrocera tryoni. The sequence goes on from NC_052499.1 coordinate 17,194,301, forward strand.
AAGCTTAGTGATGTTCACATGAGCGCACTATATAGATGTGGATATATGAAATATATATATTTGTATATGTAGTTAAATATAACTGAAAGCGTTGTGACCCAAAAGGATTTGATGCGCTTAAGGTTGACTCATTTGGCATTATGGACATGTGAGGCTTGTGCTAACGCCAACGTCTTAAGCGCCAGATTTAACTTATAATAAAAGAGAGTATATATACATATGTACATATATATACTTATACTCGCTAAATCTCACATTTCTATATATGTGTTTGTTCATATGAAAATGTCCATAAAATGTTATGCCAGCTTACCAGTTCATCCCTTAACACATTCTACGTCAAACCCTTACCGAGTAGCCGTCCATAACTTTCATAGCATATTCTCAGGTGGCTAACATATTTAAGTCAAGATTTGAATTTTCCAGCAGACATTATGTTATTACTCTTAACATTTTTTTTTTGACCACACATATACCATTACACAAGTATCCACACTTTTGGTTCCATCTGTTACCCGTATAACGGCACATATCTTATTTTAAGCGCCTGGCAAATATTTATTGAACAAACGACAACGAAGCCACAGGTTTATTTGACAAGCCAAGGAAGGCCACTTATAATGACCCAAACCGTTTGACTGAGCACACACAAGTGGCCAAGTTGGCGTACACTTACGCCTACACACACACATATACACGCCCATACCGTATCATGATATTCCATATGCGTGATTGAGCTTTTAAAATTATTACTTTTCATCATTTTTCAATCTTTATGATGCATTATCCCTTTCCTCCACCCACATGTTTACGGCTGTGGGAAATTTTAATACTCTTTATTGTTGTTGACTTTGCAATCGCCTATATTTTGGTTGATTGCCATCCATTTCATTTGTCAACTGTCAAGAAGCCATAAATTTCCATTTTCGTAGTTTGAGTGTAAACAACCGTTAGTCAGTGTGCATAGCACAAGTGATTGGATTGCTTAGACCAGGGAAGTTAGGAAAGAAACTAAATGCTTTTGTTTGCACTAAAAAATCGCTTGATAAGTAGGCGATATGGAAAGTGATACATCAGTGAAGAAGACAGGGAAAATTAGTAAAATTTAAAGATCTGTTTTCCAAGCTAAATTTCATATTGTCCGGTTTTCCTTTGTTCCTACAATTGATTCTACTTACTCTTTCTTTACATGTGTTTCTTCTCCTCCTTAGTTTTCAGATTATTGATTGGTGAAGGTTTTGGGAAAGTTTATAATATAATTTAACAAGATGGTTTCACCTCGTCTTTCTCCATATAGCTTTGGCAAAGAGCGTCCCACAGAAAACTGAGCCGCACCGCGTGAAAACCTTTTCAACAGTGTGCAGTCAGAACACCTGTAATGGTGGCGAGATTGGATTTGCTAAAAGCCAGTAGTTCGGATGACCTCTTGCGTATAACATACGGCCAGAAAGATATCGCAGCCACACAAGTGACGAGCTCTTGCTGAGCTCACTGGAGGTACAATGGTCCAACACCAGAACACAAGCAGACATTGTAGGACCAACTCAACTCTGATTGTGGGAAATTAAGGAAAGGCAGCCCTAGACAGCTCACCAGTTTTGCAGTTTCCAACGAATCTTTTGTGAGCGGACATCCATATAAGTTCTATGTTGAAAGAACCTTGAAGATATTGCTTCTTGACTAGTTTTGAGCGCACAGTCAGCGAGCTCAAAGCCAGTATAGCCGCACACGTCCTCCACCGATTTCGCCCTATCCACAAATCGCTCGCAGGTGTGTGAGCCGCTCAGGAGAAGCTGCTGCGGTACATTGATGAAGGATCCTTCGTCGCTCTCTCCTCGATATTAAGCTTCCGTGAGAACTTCGTAGCAATATAATACATGAAACTCCAAGTAGTTCGTCCGCTCCACCAATTGGAGAACAGACTCTCCAAAAGAGGTGAGAATAAAGTCAGGGATTTTAGATCTCCTATCAAATAAAACTAACTCAGTTTTATTTGGATTTCTGGTTAATCCATTTCTCTCTGCCCACTTGATGCTCTTGGATAAAATTCAGACGGTGTTCAGAAATTTTTCTTTTACCAAAAGAGTCTCGTTTCTCAAATTTTTTCGAAAGTTTCGAGTCGTTATCACTAGGATCCAGAGCAAGAGGGTAAAGACGCCACCTTACGTGATTGCCTTATTTACTTTCCAAACTGTTCGTGTACTTCCCCACTCCACTATAATCGTTCTGTCGCAAAGTAAATTATAGATAATATGCTTGAGATTAGCTTCGATTAAGATTTTAAAAGCTCCAATAATCGCCTCCGACCAGACGTTGTTGAAGGCCCCTTCAATATCAAGAAAGGTACACACAGCAAAGTCTTTATGTATAGAATACACTCTTTGTGCCCAGCGATATCTGCATTTTCGGTGATTCAAATCCTTCTAGTCTCCAAATGGTTGAAGTAGCACGAATTGATCATGCACCATTCATAACCTAACTTTTTTTCTCACAATGGATCCATTTTTTAAACCATGAACACATTTGGAAAATTAATAAATGTGATTAAAAAAGTCCATAGCTATCAAGGTTCGACACCAACTCATAATGTACAACCCCAGATTGTTTATTGAAATACTTGGCAGTATGCCTTATAAAGCGACCGATGCTAAAATAAAATTTATTTCGAAATCTAGCAACTTTTTTCTCATTAAAAAAGCATCGGTATTCCAAAAAATACTTTTAGAATTCTTGTCGAAAGTCATTAGATATCTGCCGTTACGTGCTAACTGTAACCAAACTAATTCCGTTAAATCTTAACATTCTATTCAAGTGTTTCCACTCATTCTGCGGGGAAGCAACCTAAAACGTGCCTAAAACGCGACAGAGCGCCAAAAAGTATGCGGCATCTTTGCACATTCGTACTTAGAAATATTAGTGCATATATATATATATATTTAGAAACATGCGAAGTTCGGCTGCTTCGAAAACTTTTTTCACACTTCGACGCGTATCAACAAGAAATGCGTCTGCTTTGTTGTTGCCTTCGCTTGCGCTAGTTGTTTTTGTCATATCCGCAGCAAAGCAAGTCACAGTCTTCCAGCTATGCACTCTTTCACTTCCTTTTCGTCGCTTCCTGCCGTCGTTCCGCTCTACGCTTGAGTTCAGGTAACAACCCAATTTTTGTTTTGCAATTTTTTTATTCCTTTATTTTCATTTTGCTTCTGCCACTTCACTGCCAGCTGTTTTCGTTGCAACGACTTTTGTGTGGTGCTTTTCTTACGTTTACTGCTTTGTATTATCTTTGCTATTTTCGACTCTGCGTTTTGGTCATGTCTTTGCTCAGCTCCCAACGGTAAATATAAATTAATTTCGAGCAACATTTTGGTTTTTTTTTTTAACTTTTCAGCATCCATTTACATTTTAGTCGGTATTACAAAGTAACTACGCTGTCGCTCTACCTTTGGCACAAGTTTTTGAGACGCTTCTACTCATGAATATGCATGCATTCACACATACACACACATACATACATACATATATATGCATAAATGTGTGCAGCATATGCAAATGCTGGCAAACGCTCCGGGCTGCATTGTGCATAATGCTTTTTCGCTAATGAAATTCGTTGCGAAAGCCAGTTGAGTGCTGCTTGGCTGTTTGCTCAACTCTACAGGGTGGCCAAGTAGCCGAAATACTCTCTGTGCCCAATGCAACACTATGTGTCACAACCTCAAAGTAGTCATGTTATAGCTTGCAGATAATATACATATGTTAACGTATATATTTAGTACTAAGTAAATATGGTATATATGTGTGTATGTGTGTGACAGCTTCCCTTGCACTTACGAGCACATTATCCAGTCCCGCGAGAACGTTTGTTGTTTTCATTACCATTTTGTTGTCCTTTCACCGGCGACCTTGCCACAAACAAGCAAATTTTGCATCTCTACCATTTTTGTATAATTTATATTAAACCGAATGGCAAAGGACAACGCGCGCAAGTTGGAGCGCTATACATTTTCGTATTCTATACAAACGTATATCAACATACATATGTAAATAAACGACGCAACGTAGACCATTGGTTAGTTTTACATAAATAGCTTGCCACAGAATAGCATGAATATGTTGCAAATACGAGGGTGGTCTAAAAATAGTCGAAAAGTAATTGACAATATTAACCCAGAAGAGGTTAATATTTGATGTCTTATACATAATATATAGATGTGCCTGGAAAAAGCGAGAAAGCCGCATAACGTCAGTGGCAACAGACACTGCTAATTCTTGCCAAATAATTTTCATACTTGGAGATAACAATATACCAAATGTGCAGTCAATGTAGAAAACTTAAACCTTGAAATCAATGAAGCGAAAAATTAGTGTGAAAACTAGCACGCGAAATATCTAGAAAAGACTCCGCTCTCCTATAGTAAAACAAATTTTTGGCAAAAGTCCCTTTTTTTATTCAACAAAGTCTACTTCAAGGGTGATGCCCTGCATGATGACCTCCAAATTTCCAATACCATTCTTATAGTAAGATTTGTCCTTTGCTTCAAAATAGGCTTCAGTTTCAACGATCACTTTTTCTTTCGACGAACATTTTTTTCACAGCCAGCATTTTTTTGAGATCTAGGAACAGAAAATAGTCACTGGGTCCAGAAAAGCCCAATTCGTGCCTTTTTGTCTTCGTTTTCACTGACTTGTTGCAATGTTTTATTGAAACAACACTCTCTTTTTCTTCAAATTCGGCTGTGTTTCGTCCTGATTTTCGTCCGTCAAACGGTCCAATAATGCTATGTAATCAAGGTAGTCAATGAAAATTATTCCATGCGCATCCCAAAATACAGACGCCGTAAACTTGCCAGTCGACTGTTTCGTCGTTTTTCAAAGAACAAAGAAAGATCTTCGGGAACGGATTCATCGTGTGCAGTCCACACGAAGGACTGTCGATTGAAATTCGGGAACCATGAAATGGTGGACCATGTTGCATCAATTGTTACATATTGACGCAAAAACTCGAGTTTACTACACTTGAACATCCTCAAACACTGCCCCGAATCATCAACTCGTCATTGGTTTTGTGAGCTTGCGTGGCACTCACTTAGCACAGAGCTTTCTCAAACCGAAACATTCGTCAATGATATGATGTACATTTTCCGCAGACATTTTTAGAGTGTCTGCTACGTCAAACAACCTCAGTTTATGGGCATCCCAAACTATTTTGAGAACTTTTCTGATTTCAGGCACCCACTATAATTGTCGTTTTCGTTGCTCATTTTGCCTCGTTGAAACTTAGCAAACCTTTTTTTTAATGGTTGATTTTCCTAGTGCAGAGTCCAAGTAGTGTTGACCAATACAAAATTTGGCTACAACAGTATTTTTTCTCCCAAAAATAATGCTTTATTTTCATGCGAAATTCCTCTTTATCAGTTTTTCCACAATAACAAAAGTTCGTTTACTAAAAAGTATGTAATTCACAAACTAATGATCCGACAGCTGTCAAATTTATACACACGACTTTTGAAGGTTAGGGCTGACTAAGAATTCAAATATAGTAGAACCATCTAGTTTTTGTTTGCAAATAGTGCATTCAGATGATGTGTTAATCAGCTTAAATACAACTCAAATCCGCAATAACAATATTCGCAATAGTGTCATCAAATTTATTATATTTTTTGTAACACTAAACTTTCAGGAGCAAAATATTTTCCAAAAATATACTATAAGACAACAACGTCCGCATTATTCTTGTGATTGTCATGTAGTGCCGAACAATGCCTTTAAACTACAGCTTCATTATTGATGTGGATACCGTGCAAGAGCAGAAAAATGGTGAAAACCCTTGAGATATAACAAAAGCATATTTTCCAATATCTGAACGCCGTTTTCAATGAAATTACAAAAATTATTAGCGGTATAACACCTTTATATCTCTGTGATCAAATTGAAAGGTGATTTTTTAATTTATAATTTTTAATTTTTTTTCTGTAAGTTCGTAGTATTGTTAATGGCATGTATTCTAAACTTCACGTCAAAATATTCATTAGTGCTTGTATTTTAGATACGCGCCGTTTGGTGAGGCTCTAAAAGTGAATTCGTCGATTTTTACTATGTCTGAATTTATTGAACAAAGAAGTGCTATAATGCACCATCTCATACTGCATTGGTTATTCGTGATCATTTCGCCACATTTTCAACTAATATCGTTCCGCAACCACCACAATCGCCTGATTTACTTTCGTGTAACTTCTGGCTATTCAGCAAATTCACATGACCACTCCGAAGACTTCATTTTTACTCATTTGAGAATATAAAAGCTAAATCGAAGAAGGCTCTGATGGCCATCACGACGGAGAATTTCCCAAGTGTTATGATGACTGGAAAATTCGTTGTCATAAGTATATTGCAGCTGGAGGGGATTACTTCCAAGGAGATGTAGTACGAGTATATGGGAATGTTGTCATATACTATTTGTATTCTGCGCTAATTTATGTACTTGCCATAGCATAGAACTCTTGTTGCCTAGATATTAGCGCCTACTTATAAACGGTTTTTTAGCAAGCAACCTATTTAAGTAATATATAAAGCGTTTGTCGCTTTCGTTGTAGATGACTTCGGAGTAAACGGAACTTAATTCAAAGGTATTCTATCTTGTACCTTCATAGCTCAGCTAAACATCGACCTAATTCATATAGCATACATATGTGTTATAACTTTTCTTTAACGTTTTTTGTATAGTCTTTGAATGAATTGAAACGCAGTGGCCACATATTCATTTGAATTACTTTTCCATCCACCCTATTATCTCTATGCTTATTACTAATACTACCCAAAGCGAAGCATTTACATATTAACATAGTTACAACTAAATTTGGTTTATACACGACGAAAGACAATTTGCATTTCCTTGTTGTATGTTATGTATATGGTGATATACGCAAATACTTCATTATAGATATATGCATTTGTACAATACATACAAATATATACGAGTATATTACGAATACACAGTGCAAGCCAAGGTTAGTGGCGACTTTTGAGAGTCATTCGAAAGTGGACTTACCGAGCATCTATCCGCGTGTATTGTTATAAAACTTGCATTGCCGGCCATGCATTTTGAACGTATATACAAGTATAACCGTATCATTTTGTTTTGGTCGCCTCTTGCGGTGATTTGCTTGCAAATGAGCTTGGCTTGGTGCTTACACTTCGCCGTAAGCACACTTGTGCTCTAAGTGGGACTCGTGACTCTGCGAATATCAGTCTGATTATTCAACCTAACTGAAAGTGTGATATTTGGTTTCTAATGAAAGCCCTATAAATTTCTTCCTTAGAGACAAACACCAAAGTATTTAACAGGTGACAATTCTATACAATTTTATGGGAAATAGTTTAGGCTTCCCTAAATTATTTTGCAAAGTGACAAAATACGGATTGAAAATGTTCAGAAGTACACGAAGACCGTGGGGTGTGGCTTCGGCGTCGTTCGCATCAACTCGGACTGACATATATGACGACTTGGCACACCTAACGTTAAGATCTTAAATTGAAAGCGTACAAAATGCAACTTGTACTTGAAATACTGCAGCAAAAACTAAAGTCCCTCGATCTTCCCAACCAACATCGCTGGCTTCTTGAAAAGTTCCATGAAGATTTGACGTTTTCTAGCCAAATTTCATGCAGTGATGAAGCCCATTTCTGGCTAAAGGAATATGTAGACAACCAAAATTGCCGCATGTGGGACGAAGAGCCCAACCTAAAGAAATTCAAGAGCTATTTTATCTAAAAAATTTTTATCTAAAAAACAACGGTTTGATGTGGCTTGTGGGCCAGTGGAATCATCGGTCCATATTTCCACAACAATCATGGCGTTGCGAACATAACTGTCAACGGCAACCATCATCGCGGCATGATAAGGGACTATTTTATGTCTGAAATTGAATCTCGGCGACATTTAGTATCAGCAACACCATAGTATTAACCACACATCGCAACGACCAATGGGCTTGTTGAGAGAACGCTTCGGTGAGCAATTAATTTCAAGATTTGGGCCGGTCGATTGGCCACTAAGATCGTATAATCTTACACCGTTAGAATTTTTGTGGGAATATCTAAAGTCTAAAGTCTATGTGGACAATCCCGTTTCGATTCAGGGATTCGAGCAAACCATCACGAGTGTCATTCGGCAGTTACCAGTCGAAATGTTCAAACTAGTCATCAAGAATTGGACTCAACGGATGGACCTTCTGTGACATAGCCGCGGCCGACATCTGAAACAAATGTATCAAACTTCTATCTAGGGCAACGAAACCGCTATAGACTAGTGCCATTTTTTGAGTTCACAGTAGACGCACCAAAATGTTATTTTTATGACAAACCCCGTTTGAATGATGGCGTGGAGTGCTGACCGATTAAAGAACAATAAATACGTAATTGTGGGGTTCAGTGCCATAAACGTGAGGTATTTCAATTATATAAAAATAACCATCTAAATAAATTGATATGCCGTTTTTAATTTTCTCGCTTGAAAATCGTTGAAAGTGGCGAAAACTCCGGCACTAATACAAATTAAATTTGAGTCATTAAATTATCATTTTCAAGGGGTTGAAACCTACTCACGCATTTCACAAGGGTAATGTACGTGAAATATTGCAGAAACTTTTGCATCATTACCTACAAGTGCTTAACATTCCTAATCCTTGAGACGAAAACAACAAATCCGCACACAGCAGACGTAACACGCACGCCAAGCCAAAGCAAAGCAGATGACCAACAGATATGAATAGTGTGAACCGCAAAATGGTCCATCAAGATAATAAGTTGGTCGGTAACACGCAATTACTTGGGTCAAGCATAAGTCAAATGGGTGGACGGATTGGCAATGGAGGCAAATATAGTGTGTGTGCTGCATAAGTATGATATATATATAATATAAGTTGTGTATATATGTGTGTGTATGTTCGACTGTTTCCTGTTATAAGTTTTCATTTGGCAGGCAGGATGCGAAGGCACATCCCATAGTTTTGGGCAAAATCAATAACCTCATTACGTCAACAAACGAATAAATCACAAAATAGCCAAAAGGCCAGGCATTTGCACACACACACATACGCACACAAATATATATGTACACATATGTATGTATATATGTATATGTAGACACTGCGAAATATTCCGTTTAACCAGGCCGCAGGCGAACGTAAAATGAATAGTAGCCAATGTTTGGTCGAGTCAAATATGCGAATGATGCTATTGACGCCTGTACGTGAGACAAATTTAATACCAGCGAACTGCGATGCGTGCATACGAAGTAAACGACAGCAATGGCAGACCAGTGGGCGAGCGTTGTCAGTGCGGATGGATCACTGTAGGAGATCTTAACGCTTGATTTATACTCGAACTCGACAAAATGTAGATAACAATAAGCATGTATGTGTGATACGTTTGGTTTTTACACACCTTCTACCATACATATGTATTACTTACATGAACACACACACACACATTAAACAAATACAGCCAGCTTGTAGGACTCAAGCGTTTGTGTGAAGAATTCGTTGGCTTCGAGCAATTTTCGAATTCGTCTTCATATGCTGCATGTGTATGTGTGTTAGCATGTCCACTATTATTGTTGTTGTATGGCTGAGTTTATAGCGTTGGGCGACAAATAAGTGTTTGTGTTTAGCAGCCATGCCTTGCAATAAGTCGACTCCTTTTTGTATACCGTTGTTATACCTCAATCCAGCCGAAAAGTGTTTAAGTTGATTGCCCAGGCAAGGAAAAGGTTGCATGCAATTTGTCAATAAGCAAAATCATTTAAATGAAAGCTTTTTTGTTGCGCCACCAGGCAGTGAGTGATTGGCATAATGGTTAGGCAGCTTAGAGCCTGCAATGCTAAGGTTCAAGCAAAATTAAAGTTTCAAAGGACGTTGAAACAAAGGTGTTGGCATGGCAACCAAATTAAGTAACAAAATTAAATACGAAATAAAATTAAGGTAAACGACCGTTGATTGTGATGTAATCGAACTGCAAAATGGCCACAAAAAATCAAGAATGCTTTATTGTATGACCGATACAATGTTGTTATTGATAACATAATGTGTTATGGCGGTTAAAACGGCTAACTTAATTGTGTTGCAATTAAGTTCGTAAGAACAAAATTAGGTAATTGACCATTAACGATTAATTAGCGTAAAATGAGTGGCGATTTTCCTCCGATATTTTGATTATATATTAGGTTGTCAGATATCTCTCTTCAGCTTTTTTGCTCTTTATTCAATGCTTTATAAAAAGTGTTACAGTGATCGGATTTATCTCAAATGCGCGCCGTTTCTTTCGAAAATCTGTTTCTATCTAGACGGCAACTTCATAACACCCCCCTTGTTGAAGCCCTACTTCTTATTTGCGAAAAACTCGGACAGCCACTTTTCACAAGCCTCTTTTGAGTTCAACTTTACACCAACAAGGGCGTTCGTCAGGGACAGGAACAGGTAGTAGTCACTTGGCGCTATTTCCCGGTTATATGGTGCGATAAAACCTCCCATCCGAGCTCTCGTAGCTTTTGACGAGTCATCAACGAAGTGTGTGCTTTGGCGTTGTACTGGTGGAAGGGTGTAGTTCCTGTTGGCCATTTCTGGACGCTTCTGGTCGATCGCCTGTCTCAAGCGGTCCAGCTGTTCGCAATAGATGGTAGAATTAAGCGGCTGGCCATGGGGTAGCTTATAGTGCATGATTCGCTTCCAATCCCACCAAACACACAGCAAAATCTCCTGGCCCTCAATCCCGGCTTGACCACTGTTTGGGACGCCAAAACTTTTCTAAGATGAACAAGTATAGTATTGTCAGATTCGAGCTCTGTAGCGCTTTATACATAGCCTCGGAATTCAAAGGACAAAAAGACGGAAGGGAGATATTTGACAACCTAATATATTATTGTAATTTACCATAAAAAAAATTAAAAACTTTTCAGAAAATATATTTTCTCGACGTCTATTTAAAAAAACACATGTAAAATAGTAGTGCTCAAAGGATTGCCCATTTGAAGCTTTAATATTTTCTTGACTTGCTGTAAGTTTGTGGATATCATCCCAAAAGAATTTCAGAGTGAATGAAATCAAATTCTAATCTTCTAACATAAACCTTCTTCTAGTAAGTTGGTTCTGATTAGAACGGAGCAAGGGATAATGAAAAGTGGCAAGATCTTTCTGTTCGCAAATTTCTGGCTTTTTTTCGGCAATTGCTTTTTTAATTTGATGAGTTTCTGTCAGCAGCCTTTCTCACTAATGGTATCACTCGGTTTTAGGGGGTCATAATACAGAACGCCCACACGCCTTATCGCCATGCATATATATGTATGTATATATATATCGCGTTGATTTAGCTGATTGGACAGGCTGACGATGCTGACTTTTTATACACTCGCAACAAAGTTGCTAAGGAGAGTATTATAGATAGTTTTGTTCACATAACGGTTGTTTGTAAAACTAAAGGAGTCAGATATAGGGTTATATATACCAAAGTGATCAGGGTGACGAGTAGAGTTGAAATCCGGATGTCTGTCCGTCCGTCTGTTCGTCCGTCCGTCCGTGCAACTGTAACTTGAGTAAAAATTGAGGTATCATGATGAAACTTGGTACACGTATTTCCTGGCTCCATAAGAAGGTTAAGTTCGAAGATGGGTAAAATCGGCTCACTGCCACGCCCACAAAATGGCGAAAACCAAAAACCTATAAAATGTCATAACTAAGCCATAAATAAAGATATTAAAGTGAAATTTGACACAAAGGATCGCATTAAGGAGGGGCATATTTGGACGTAATTTTTTTGGAAAAGGGGCGTGACCCCGCCCGCTACTTAGTTTTTTATACATATCTCGGAAACTACTATAGCTATGTCAATTAAACTCTATAGAGTCGTTTCCTTCAGGCATTTCCATATATAGTTCAAAAATGGAAGAAATCGGATAATAACCACGCCCACCTCCCATACAAAGGTTATGTTGAAAATCACTAAAAAGTGCATTAACCGACTAACAAAAAACGTCAAAAACACTAAATTTTACGGAAGAAATGGCAGAAGGAAGCTGCACCCTTTTTTTAAAAATTGAAAATGGGCGTGGCCTCGCCCACTTATGGACCAAATACCATATCTCAGGAACTACTAGACCGATTTCAATGAAATTCGGTACAGAATATTTTCTTAACACCCTGATGACATGCACGAAATATGGGTGAAATCGGTTGACAACTACGCCTTCTTCCAATATAACGCTATTTGGAATTCCATCTGATGCCTTCTCTGTATAATATAATGTATACATTCGGAACCAATGATGATAGCGGAATAAAACTTTACACAAATACGGTATTTGAAAAATATGTAAATGACGGTTAATGAAATCTCGATTATCACTTTATCATGCGAGAGTATAAAATGTTCGGTGACACCCGAACTTAGCCCTTCCTTACTTGTTGCATTTAGGTTTGTCAAAATCGTCTTTCGTCGTTGCAATATCGTCATTCAGCAGCTCTTGGCTTCAATTCATATATGCTTGCTGTTTTGAAACGTTTTAATATGGCCGTTTAGGTGACTCCGAATTATTCTGTGATACAACGAATTACGATGACTTTCGGTTAAGGTTTTCTTCATATTAAAGTATTGAGGATTAGCTATTTGTATGAAAATACATGTACGCATACTAAAAAATGCGTCCAAGGAAGAGAAGAAAAAGGTGAAAAAGGAAATCCATTTTCAAATTTTAGACGCTCCAAATATCTTAGCTACGAACTGGGAATTAAGCCTTTAACCAATGCCATAATTTTAGGCATAAAAGTTAGTGACTAATTTTCGACGAGGGAACAACTACTTGGACGCAATGAATCAAAGACGTTGAGGTAATTTTTACGCTTGTTCACATATGAAATGCTAAACTGTCATTAAAACTAACTTATGTTGAAAACCAACTATAAAAATCAATATGAAGTCAATGAAATATAACAGTTATTGTAAAGACGATAAAAGCCATGGGCTAACGCATTAATGCTATCACAATTATATTTTACTAAAACTGCTTGTTCATGTTGGGTTAAGCTGCTGAATATGAACCCTTGTGTGTTGCACAGAGTAATTCTAATAAATTGTATTAGCGATTGCTCTTTTTTGACATCACACCATTTTCGCCATTTTATTATATAGTTTTCAATTCTTTTTCACTGTAAAATTTTACCAATTTACACGGAAACTACACTAAAGTTGCTTTTCGTGTTTTTCCTCCCTCTCTCTCCATATATATGTATATACATAAGTATGTAAATAATCTAAATTTTTCAACAATGCAGTTCGTGCACTCAACAGTTTTCGATACGTAAAATAACAAACAAAAATTCCCCGAAAAACAAAATGGCCTCTAACATGCATACAAGCACACAAATTGTAACTTGCAATAGCATAGAAATGCAGTTAACTCAACGCGCCAGCGAGGCACGTAAAGGCATATGTTTTCGCTCAACCCAGAAATATAAAATCTATACACATACACACACATACATATACGTGCATGCATGCATACAATTTGGCTTGCGTTTTATTTGAGTTCCCTATTCCGTGTTTATTTTTACAAGGAATCATGGAAAATAGAGCAACCAGCAGCTTTATGCCACAAGCTAGCGGCAACCTCATGCCCCACATCCACTTACCCGCCACTTGTCCCACTTAGCAAAGCTTTTTACCCGTTTCGCGTGCGTGAAAATATTGCAGCCATATGCCCAGTGCATACAAATTCCACAAATTGAGTATGTTCGCCTTTATGCCATGTTATTCCACGACGACTAGGCATATACTGAAACTATGTACTATATATAGCCACGCATATCGGCGCAATTGCATTTTGCCGACATTTAAATGCTTTGCCTTGTATGCCATTTTATGTGTTTTCAATAACCGTTAAGGGGATTCGAGCATTGATATTTTTTAAAATTGTGTAACGCTAGCCTGTGCTACACATAAAATGAAATAAGAGTGATTTTTAAGTTTTCTACTATTTTCCGCCCACTTTCGGCGATTGCTGCAACAGCAGCAATAACAAAATCATATTTTCTATGCAGTTATGTTGTATTTGTTGTGACTATTATTTCGTGACTAAAGGTGGACATTTACTTTGGTGTTTTGTATGCAAGCTAGGGGGGAGATACATGGCGTATACGTAACGCGATTTAGTAATGATCAATACGTTTGAAATCATAAAGAAATGTAATAATACGTGTATATTTATATGTATACCTACACTTGAAACGAAAAAATGTTAATTTTGGTTGTATCGTAGCTATAATACCAGCCACATATGTATATAAAAGATTATATACAAGAACTTGCTTTCGATCAGTCGTTTTGTATGGCAACTACATGCTATAGTAGTCCGATCTTAATAGTTTCTTCGGAGATTGCACAAACGTCTTAAACAATGATCCATGCCAAATTTCATTAAGATATTTGGTCAAATAAAAAAGTTTTTCATGCAAACACTTCATTCCGATCGTTCAGTTTGTATGGCAGCTGTATGCTATAGAGGTCTGATCTGAACAATTTCTTAGGAGATTGCATCATTACCGTAGGTAATAATTTATACAAAATTTCGTGAAGATATCTCGTTAAGTGAAAAAGTTTTTCATACAAGCACTTGATGAACAACTGAACGATCAGCAGTTTGTATGGCACCTGTATGCTATAGAGGTCTGAAAGCAGCGATTGTGACAAGAAAGCAATCTATTGCAGAGAAAAGCACGTGTGCGAAATTTCAGATCCATATCTCAAAAATTGAGGGACTTGCTCGCGTATATACAAACAGATGAACAGGTCTTTATAAAATCAGTTAGTTATGTTGATCATTTATATATATATAGATATATATATATATATATATATGTATGTACTACTGTGCTCAAATTGAATGGTGAATTTTGTTCATATTATCTCCTTCAAAGTAATTCCCTCCCGCTGCAATACACTTATGCCAAGGAGTTTTTCAGTAATCGTAGCACATGGAAAAATCCTCCGTCGTGATCAGATCAGAGACTTCTTCAAAAATTCAATTTCAATTTGATCACAGTAGTATAATATAAAGGTATCCAAAGCGTCTTTATGAATGTTACAAATCGTGTCATACTTAACATTCCCTGTTCAGGGTATAAAAACAACTTCCATGAGCACTTTAAATTGAGCTAATAAGAATATTTATTTTTACATTTTTCTCCGCTTCACTACCCATATCTCTTCTAGAAAAAAATTTGCAAACTTTTTGATGAATTTAAAATTTATTTATTTATTTAATTTACAATTGAATATCCTCAAATGCTGGCAGCGAAATTTAATTAAGCCACCAGTATGCGCATGTGAAAAGCAATGTTAACACCAATCAAGAACTACCCCAAATGCCCCAACGATCGGTTAATGATAAAAAAACCTACAAACAATTCGATTTTAATCAGCGGCATCAAACGGTCATTTATTACAATCACTTTAATAGCCGGTTATGTAAGCGGAAATTAAACCCTTTTTTGTTGTGAGCAAACAGTGCGCTTCCTGTGCGTGTGTCTATGAAAAGCTGGTGCTACTCGAGGCCAGTTGGCACAGGTAATGCCGGAAGAGTGTGTGTGTATGTATTATATATCGTATTGAGTTTTTTTTACTATTGTACATACAAGCAATTCACTACAATTTTCAAATTAAATGAATGATAGTGAGTGCTTTGGTCGAGTTTCTGGTTGATTTTTTGGTTGGCTTATCAGCACACCATTTGTCGGTGTGCTGTCGGAAGTAATATGGTAAGCCGTAAACTTTTCGAAATTTCATTAAAATTGTAGTGTTGTAATATATGTACAATATTAAAATGTATATATATATGTATATATGCACGGTGTCCCAAAAATAAGCGAACATTTTGAATTTATAATATACAATTCATAAGATATCATCTTTGAAAGTTTGTTTTGTACTCAAAATAGGTTTCATTAAACTTAAAACAAAGTTTGGAAGGATCAATCAGCGCAGTCATAGTTTTTTTATGCTATTTGATGGAATGTTCTTCAATTAGCTGAAGGCTGGTGTATATCTGAATTCATCATAAAATACTCCTTACATCTAATTTTCAGCTTTGGAAATAGAAATGATGACAGATCAGGCGAATACGAGTCGTACTAGAATAGCTGAAACCACTGCGGGGAGAGACAAATTCATCTCGGTACTACGAAGGGCGGTCCAAGGGTGCAGTTCTATCTATCCCTCTACTACGGAGCCTAGTAGTAGATGAACCCCTTGAGTTACTCAAAAGCAATGGGATTCGGTACCAAAGATACGCCGATGATATTGTTATAATAGCACGAGGTAAATTTGAGAATACTCTCTGCAACATAGCCCTAAGGGGCTTAAGTCTAGCAAAGGGATGGTGTAGTATGGGAGGGTTAAATATCAGCCCTTCAAGCCGTCCTCCCTTACACAAAGCGAATTTCCTCTCCGAGCTCCAGACCTCTAACATTTTATGGCAGGAGGTTGGATGTGTTTAAAGAGGTTAAAGTCTTAGGCCCCACACTAGACTCAACCTTACGGTGGAATGGACATGTGGAGTTAAGACTGTCCAAAGCCACCAATACACTCAAGGTATGCAGACGCCTAGCCGGTAGCGCCCAGGGGCTGCAAGCTAAGTATCATAAAGTGGCTATATACCATGAACGTTAGGCTTATTATCATTTATGGGGCGATTTTTGGGATATCAAAGGCAATGCAGTCTTCACTAGGGCTTCAAGCCTAGTTGCAAAGACTCGCCTGTGTCTGCGCTTCAGAGGCGAGTGCGCATTTGCCCAACAGCAGCACTTGAAGTCATGCTGGAGCTCAAACCGCTGCATCCAGTAATAAAACAGACAGCGAAACATACCATGCTGCTCATGGAAACAGAGGGGTTTTGTAAACGAAAAAAATAATGTCGTCTCAACAAATGGTGGCCTTAGGGGAAGACACGTGGCACTTCTTCCACGAGACGGCGTTACGAAGACGGTAATTTTCACAAAGAAGCTTGAAGTTACTCTCGGCAGTAAGCCTATGAAGTCATTCCACATTCGGCCTCCTACTGAGGGACAACACGATCCAGTGGTACACCGACGGCTCGAAAATACCGCAAGACATTGGAGTGGACATTGCAGGACCGCATACCAAACTATCCCTGCCAATAGGATGTCTTCTGAGCATATTTCAAGCAGAAGTCTTTGCTAAAAGTCAGTCTGCAGAAATCAATCTCCAACGCAACCAGCTATTTAGGCGATAGTCACGGGCCATTAAAAGCAATTTCAGCTTATAAGGTCACATCGCTATTAGTGGAGGAGTGTACAGGAAGACTGAACCGCCTATCAGTTTGTAACCGAGTACACTTGATATGCATGCCGGTACGCAAAGGGGTAGCCGGTAATGAGCTGGCCGACGAACTAACCCGTCCTGCGGCAGCGTTTAGGATGATAGAGCGCAAAATAAGCACTAATGATTATTTTGGTGCCAAATATCACAGATGTTACTGACGATTATACCAAACTAGTATAAATATATCAACGAATGTGTTTTCAAGCGAAATATACTAGGTCTATCGGAAAAGAAACAGGACTGTTAAAAAAAACAACAAAAAATTAATATTTTTCAAAAGTTATACTTTTTTATTCAAAGTAGTTTCCTTGTGCTTCGATACAGCGTTTAGCCCGGTCAATTAGCATTTCAAATGAGTGTTTAGAGTCATTTAAGGCCGATGACACGGCGCATTATCGTGCAACAGGCGCCAGGACCCTGCCTCACGGTATTGTGGTCGAGCACGACGAATGCGTGACAAAAGACGCTTCATAACACCAAGGTAAAACACAGCATTAATCGTTTGACCAGGTGGGACGAACTCCCGGTGTACAATACCCTCGGAATCGTAAAAACAAATCAGCATTGTCTTCATTTTTGACTTCTGAAGACGACCGACTTCTGATCGTCACAGAGGTCCTCACGACCTTCTTGGAATCGCTTAAACCACTCATGCACATTACTACGGGATAGGCACTGATCAAAATAAACTTTTTTCATCATTTCCAATGTTTCAGTAAACGTTTTCCCAAGTTTAAAACAAAATTTAATATTTGCTCTTTGTTCAAAATGCATTTTACGACCGATGACCAAAAGCTGCTGTCACTTTTTGATCGATAACATCGATTGTAGTTATCCAATTGTCTTAAAAATTTTACGAAATGTCAACAAGAGATCAAACTTTTTATTTCATATACCCACCAATAGGTGGCGCCACCAGAAACAGTTATATTTAAAAAGTTCTGTTTCTTTCGCGACAGACCTTGTAAATTAAAAAGTTTTACTATCTTTTGTCCATAGTAGTATGTAGTTAGAAAGATAGAGCCTTTTTCGAGCTTTCGCGAGACTAACCACTTTACCAACTTCGTGGAAAATTTACTATACCCTGTTCAGGGTATAAGAAAGCAGGAAAGTTCGTTTCTTAATTCAGCCGACTTTATTTAAAAACTTTGCAAGGAAAAAATCATAATACGATTAAAGTAGACAGTCATGTTAATAAATACCAAACGCATTATAATAAAAAAAAAAATTGCTTTCATGTTTGTGTCGCAATGCTTCTCCAATTATTTACGTAAGTGTATTAATGTCAAGAAATAAAATTGAAAGCAATAAAAAGGCAAGAAAATCACAGCTTTGACTGACAGCCAGCACGCCATATTGAAGAAGTAAATTAAATTTGAAAGCGAAAAAATTTGCCCTTGCTAACATGTGGGCGACAGTGTGTACATATGTGTATGGGTGGCTGTATGCGCGCTTAAGCAGCTTGTCATTTAATTTAAGGCAACAGCGTGCTCAAATAAATACGAAGAAAAACGAAATTGAAGCGGAACTCCTAAAAATAATTTACAATAGCACAGCACACACTGCCACATAGCCGGCTACATAACGGCGCACACATACGCATGTGCTAAGTGAATCCGACATGCGGGCGTAACAAAGTAGACTTTATTATGCGCTCTGTTAGACAGCCAGGAAGCTGGCGGGCCGCACGACTGAAGTGTGCTTTGGTGGCCTTTGAAGAACGATGCTTGACAGTCATGCGCCCGCATCATCATGCCTTTTAATGTTCTTTTATAGCCTCATTAAATTACACTTTATTGCTATAAAAAGTAAAATATTATGTGATAAAATGCCAAATACGACGACCAATAGAACACTCGCACACAGACAAAGTGAAGTATGAATGTGTTCTCTTATATATGTGCGATTGCTTGTACGTCCATATGATGCGGATTTAAGGTCAGCTGTGCCAGCAAATATACAAACCTATATATAGA
Organism: Bactrocera tryoni; assembly: GCF_016617805.1. Classification (NCBI taxonomy): domain Eukaryota; kingdom Metazoa; phylum Arthropoda; class Insecta; order Diptera; family Tephritidae; genus Bactrocera; species Bactrocera tryoni. Next base: position 17,213,659 of record NC_052499.1, read on the forward strand.
CGTAGCATGCCTTTAGGCGCAATCGAAAAGTTGTTGGCGTTACGCTTAGTCAGTGCGGTAATGCACGCGAAGGGCGCACGCTTCGGCCGATTTACCGTATAAATATAGCTCGCGGCTAATAAAAGCGTCCATGCGATGGGTGACAAAGCGTGACAGGGTGGCCTGTATCATTGTGTGTGTGTGTGTGTGTTTGAACAGTTGTCTCAAATAGTTGGCCCTCCTGCAGCTTCATAATACGGCACAGGTGTGCAAGTTAGCTTGTTGGCGGCATGATTGGGGGCAAACCGCCTAATTTTATTTTACGGCAAAAGGAAATGTTATTGGCATTTTATTTGATAAGAATGCCATAAACGACAAATGTGAGAGTTTTATTTAATTTTGAATCAAAACATTTGATTTTTAAGAAGCGAACACAAGGTGAAAGCATACTCAGCAATTCGTGCTCAATATTTCGTTCGCTATTGGATGTGGCACCATTCACTCTTAACCTAAATACTTTTTCTAAATATTTATTTAATAAACTCAAATAAGTCACTAATAATTTACTAAAATCATAAATCGATTTGTTCACTAACTAAGTAGCTTCAAATAACAAAATTCATAATTGAAGCTAATAATAATAGTTCAGATATTAAAACAATAGCATATCGCCGAGGCATTACATAATTATTTAAACCGGCTAAATATTTATTTAATTGCTAACATAAGCTTCGGAACATGTGCGAATATAATAGCTATTTGTTATTTTATCCAAATTAACTGGATTTTGGAAATTTACATATGTAAACGCAAACGGTTAATATTATTCCCATAAACAAAAAAAAAGTTTAAATTTATTGAAACTCACAATGGCAGAGTACAATTCGAAAATATTCCATAAAATTATGATAAACTTGTAAGTATTTATACGCATACAACTAATTATGAAACTCGAAAGCTATTTTGGTTTACACTAAGCACTTTTGTACGCGTTTAATTGCTATTGAATGCAAAACATTGCTTAACATTTAAATTAAGTGATGATCAAATATTTGTAAATTATGAACTTCTTTTATATATGTATATAGCGGGGCTATGGGAAGTAATAACCGGATTCAAGTCATTTTTGACACACAGACTTACTATTTTCAAAAGATGATTTCCTCCGGATTTCAAATATTGGCTAGTCGAAAAAGTGTCTTTTCGTATTTCTAAGCAAACTTCAACTTATTTTTTTTATATTTATACTAACGAATAAATAAACAAATATCAGTTTTGCAATTTTTCCGCTAGAGACATTATTCCATCAGTGTAAATCGAAAATTCGAAATTTCCAGAACGGAAGCGGGCGAACTATTGTTGTGCTACACGAACTGAAACTTCACAAATTTCATTGTTGGCTTGCGTGGAATTCTTTCCTATTTTATATAAAAATTTCTAATTATAGCGAGTTTTCTCATTATTTTAACTCATTTTTCAACAGCTGTAACTTCTTTTTTCAACCTCTCCCAATTTAATTTTTTTTTGGTGAAATGAAGCTAAAAATCTCACCTTTCCAACCCTTTATGGTATAATAGACTGTGACTGGTAGCACTGGAGATATACGACTGCAATGACATCTATTGATAAAATACGAAAAGACTTTTTCGACTACCCAATATATATCTCACACATTTGCAATATAAACTGTGGTCCACATATTCGGTACTCTGAAGCTTGAATAGCTTTTGATCCGATTTGGACATTTTTTGGTCATAACACACACACTTTAAAGGCACTAGAGCAAATTTTTATCCGGATAAATTGATTGCTACTTGATTCGTACAATAGAAAGTATGGTTTTGGCCTGATTTCGCCTATTTTTGTTCTGTAGTAAAGGAATAACAGAATAATATTACGTACCGCATTTGGTTTAAATCGGTAGAGCAGGTCTTCAGATATAGGTATTCATTTATCCCCTTGTCGTTCGACGGTACTTTAAAGTAAAATCTTGGGTTTGTTCTGCTAAACAAAAAAGAAGTATTTTTTATAGCTTGCGCCCTAACGGTACTCTAGAGCGCACCCTAAGAAGTATATATCACTTCAGTTAAGGCACATGCATTATATTTTCGTTCCTCGTGCTCATTTAAAAATTGACGTTTGCTATAGCGCAGCCGCGAATTAAGATTGTCGTTTACTTGAAATTATTTCCAATAAAGTTTGAAATATTTTTTTTTCGAATTAAAAAGAAGATATTAGTTTCATGCCTTATTAAAACAGTAGCAAAGTAAGAAATATTTATCTGACTGTAAAAATCGGCTTTCTCTTGGAGACTTGTAAGTACCCTTCCACAGTGGGCCCATGCAATACATATTTTCATATATGCAAATATATACTATTTCCAGTACATCATAGATGGTTTTTGAGTGACATTCTAAACGAAATCATGGCTGAAGAAACAGCAGGGCCGAAAAAGCCTCAAAACGCGGCTCTTGAGAAACCATCGCGGAAATGAAAACAATTGATAAAAAAACCAAGATTTCCCAGTTTGACTCATTAGTAGGACCAAAAGCTGTTTTTTTTTCCTTCAAACATGAAGTCAGACAAGCAAACGAAAAGAGGCGAGTTTGATTCACGATCAACAACGAATGGAATAGCTGTTTGTAAATGGATAGATAATGAACCAATACTATAGTCGTTTAATTTTCATGGCATTAAGCAAACTACAGTCAAGAGAAGGGATCGAAAAGGCCAAGAAATACATGTTCAAAGTCCAATTACCATTGAAAATTACAACCCATATATGGGAGGAGTAGATCATGCAGATCAACTGCGAAGTACCTACCAGACAGGTAGGGTATCTAAAAAATGGTGTCACACTATAGATTTTTTTGGGGCCTTTTGGAAATAACTTTCGTTAATTCATTCTGCCAGGATATAGACGGTCCGTTGCTTAAGGCCTAATGACGCACAAGGATATTGGTGCCAATAAACGAAGCTTGAATCAGACGCCAACACAGTCAAACAAAAAATTTAGCAGTAAGTGTGCGTCGGTTGCAAATGATGTTCTTAGAAGTAAATTGGCCAATATTTGTTAAAAGTCGATAGAGGCGCATTAGAAATGCCAGCTTTGCGGTCTATTTTTATGCTGCAATTAAAATAACAACTGCTTCGCCGATTATCATGGCATTAATAAATGAAAATTTTTAAGATCGGTACTTCTAAGTACTTCCATTCATATTGTAACATAAAAATGTCACGTACCAAATTTGGTTGAAAACGGTCGAGCGGGTCTCCATATATGTATGTAAGTGATTTAACCTGAAAAAGGGCGGCGTCACGCCCATCCTCCAATTCTGACCTCGGCTCCATAAAAGCCTTATTATACCATTCTGCGAGTAAAGAATGTATAATGCCTATAGCGTTGATTAATAGCGCGTAAAGTACATTTTAACAGTACCGTTATATGGGGAGTGAGCTAGATTATCATGCGAGTTCATTCATTTTCACACTGTCGGTAGAACTTGCTATGATATTTGCCTGCTTTAGAGGCTTCAAAAAATCTATTTTTTGAGGATTATTTTGCGAGGGAAAGAAATAATTGATTAAAGCGAAATTTCTAGGGTTTATAGTTATATATTTAAACATCATTCACAAATTTTTTGGATACGAAATCTTTGACATTCTGCCTTTAGGAAGCAATTGCCCGATGCATCTCTCATGTTCATTTGTCGGACAGCGGGCAGGATGCAGGTCGCAATTTCTATCGGAAACAAAAAATTTAAAGAGTTTCATATATAATTTAATAATTTGTCTTCTAGTTAAACTAAGAAAATTCTAAATAAAAAGTGTAAAATTTTAATATTTTTTAAAAAATTGAAAAATATTGATAATTGAATTGAATGGTTAAAAATTGAAAAATTTTACTTTATGTTGTTTTAAAATATGTTCAATCTTGACATTTCTTAGTTTTCATTTTTAGTTTAAATATAAGATAATTTAATGCCAATGATAATAAACATTGCCCCAATTCCATACGATGGTAAATTTTTTTTTCTATATTGCCCGCCAATTAAAAAAAATTTGTAAAAATGAAAAACCGAGAAATCGCGCGTCAAAGTTTTCGCTTTTTCCCCAAGCGCTCATATATCTGCTAGATGCTCTGTCACTATTTTCCTTCTAGCTTCGACAATATTGCGAATTCCCATCTATAACTTTGGGGTCATATTCTTAGATAAGTTTTAAAAAGAGTTGAGCAAAAAAAATCGATTTTTTGAAGCTTATAAAGCAGCCTCCCCCCTTAAGTAAAGTTGGATGTTGGAGCTTTTAGCTTTTTCAAACTTTTTTGCGCACAGAGGAACTTGGTACTGTGATCCCTTGTGGCAATTCCAATTCTGTGTCTTAATTTATTTAGTTATGGTACTTTAACGTTTTCGGTACCTACCTACATCGAACTCGCTTAGTTTTAGGTGATACAAAACAACCGTTAGATGAACAACCATATTAATCTGTAGCAGAATGTTGCAAGAGTATACATATGATGCATACAATTAACTTAATAATTTTTTATTGCAGTAACTTTTTCGCACCTAATTTCCATATTTGTAATTCGAAAAATGGTAATAACAAAATAAATGCAATTTTTATTAAAATTTCATTAAAAATATTATTTTGAACTGCAGTCAGAAGTTATTTAAGTGAGCACACTGCCACTACAACTTTATCTAGCCAAAGTTATCTATGGAATGTACTTTATAAAGAAGAATTATCCTTGCTGTAGCGAATCAAGCTTATCACAGATTTGACCACGTAATTTCGCTATAAACTATGAACAAGTAAACAAACACACCATAAACACCACATGCATAATGCAACATAGCTTAGCAAACACATTAACTAATGATTACTTAGCTACAATGTATACAGCTCACATGCACGCATATAGCCGTTACACACACTATAAATGCACAAAATACTATGTGGACAAACATTAGAAATGCTATTCATATAGAAATGTGTGGTGGTTAACATGAGGTCAGTGCACACGAACAGCACACCAACAGACAACAAAAATATTAACTAATTACAGCGGAATATAATATAAAAGGCTTACATGTCTACGCATGAGCAGTATTAATTAAAATGCAGCAAACGTATAGAATATTTACTGACAAAACATATTGTATTATATGTAGCAAAGGTAAATATTGCAATGTTCATCATACGCCATGGCGGTCGTACACAAAACTGATTGCGGAAACTTGTTTATTTAACATATAGTAATATGAATGATTGCTATACGACTGCTGCCTCACCCACCTGCTTTGTATTGAGTAGTGATCGCTGCCACATTTTCCTTACAGCTAACCACTCCCCTCCGCTACCATATAGGCTTACCTTGCCCAGTATGCGAGTATAACGCGCGCTGTCAGTCGCTACGAAGTAATTAAGTAAAGCAGTAAGTTCCATTTCATTAAGTAATTTTTACTGTTTTTGCTTGCCAATCAATCATTTACCTGCTTGTTTATTCCTTGCTTGTAGTTGCCACCGCTGACTTGCCTACCGATTCGCTGATTGTGTTTGTTGTTTATGGATTCGTGGTCAATTTCTGGTCTATAGCTGAGTTTAGTAGTTATTACACAACCTATGCTTGCCGTTATTTAACATTAGCATTATAGGCACGCTTCAATGCCGTTGATTATTAGTCATGCGTTGCAAGTAAATGAAAGAAATCATTTTCACATCTGGTAGATTTTCCAAAGGCTTGAGTGCGGCATGAATGAAGTCACTGCTGACGTTTAAAGTAAAAAAAGCAATGTCTAATAACTGCTTACTACCTTATAGGTGTTTGTAGATCACTAGTAGATAGTAGTAATTAATATGCTTGGAATATTTTTTTTTACTTCTGTTTGAAGAATATCGAAGATAAGTAATTAAAAATACTTGTACATACGTTTCGCTCTAATAGTTTTATACAAAAGTATAAAATGGCTGTTTAAGTATCTAGGTTTCTTTATTTTATGCTGACGTGATATAACTCAAATGATACATTTTTTTTAATATTTTTGGTAAGAGTAGTATACATTTTAAGTAACAAAATCATATTCTGGTATAAGAACTTCTTTTATTTAATGAGATATCAGCCCAAAATTTGGCATGAATTGCTATCTAAGCCAGCTCCATAAGATTTGTAGAAATTTTTTGAATTCCATTATTATTTCATAGTATAGCTGCCATACAAATTGAAGGATCAAAGTTAAGATCTTGCATAAGAACTTTTTTATTTGAAGAGATATCTTATTGAAATTTGGCAGGGATTAGTTTTCAATGCAGTTTTATAATATCTGAAGAAACTTTTTGGATTCGACTATTATTTCATATAGCTGCCATACAAATTGAAGGATCAAAGTTAAGATCTTGCATAAGAACTTTTTTTATTTGAAGAGATATCTTATTGAAATTTGGCAGGGCTTAGTTTTCAATGCAGTTTTATAATATCTGAAGAAACTTTTTGAATTCGATTATTATTTCATACAACTGCCATACAAATTGAAGGACCAAAATTAAAATTTTGTATAAGAACTTTTTTATTTGAAGAGATATCTTCTTGAAATTTGGCAGGGATTAGTTTTCAAGGCAGTTTTATAATATCTGAAGAAATTTTTCGGATCGAACTACTATAGCATATAGCTGTCATACAAACCCTAGCTTTAGTGCAACCCAAAAAAAATTTTTGTCTTGTTTAAACAAAATATATTACTAAACAAATGTAGAAATATTTTACAGTTTTTTGATCTATTAATTGATTATTAATTTAAAAAATTCAAAACTTAACATGTAATCAGCATTACTATTCATATTCGTCACTGATAAAAGATAATCATCTAAACATTGTTTTATTATAAAATTACATTAAAAAGTCTCCAAATTGACTTCTATCAAAAAAAAATTAATTAACCTCTCAAAAGCGCAAATTTATGCGCCATATTTATTTTTGGCACACTTAGTATATTTACCAACACATTTGTAAGTACACATTTCGAAGCGCGTCAAATCATATTACTCATACGCTCTGTCACTCCTAATTATGTGGCATTTAGCTAAGCTTCAAACGTCTTTTGACAATCGAATTAATTTAATCACAAATTTTAATATAAAATCAAAGAGAGCTTAACGAAATTTAATTAAGTAAATGCATATAATCACATAAAAGGACCACACATATACATACATGTCTGTACATAGATAAACATGACAAATAATTTAATAATACAAAACAGAGTGAAATAAAGTGATAACTAATTTGCATGCTGGATAATGAAATCTTGCTGATTTTCACATTAAAATATTTGTTTGATATTAATAGCCTCAAATATGGTCTTGCTTTAAAAATCCGCTGATATGTTTCAGAATTTCATTTCTATGTTGGGAGTTATTTGTTTTTCGTTTTAAAATTGCTTTCATAATGAAGAATGTGGAATATCTTCGATTTACTTGGTGTGTGTAAGTTCAATGATCTACTTAGATAGACTACGCGCTTTGTAGGAGTACATCTAACTCTCTGTCCTTTTTCGCAAGACTTCACTAGAACTCAGTACATGAGACACGTTTTCGGATATGTGGGCTTCGGCAAACTCTGCATGAAATATATGAATACACAATGCAAACATACTTTTACCGAAATGATTTCGTACATACGTAAACAATTATGTAATTGCGCTTATAATAAAGTGGAAATTAATTTGTGCTCAATGTCAGCGGATGCCACAAACAGTTGCGGTCGCTGTGCGGCGGCCGATAATTACTTATGACGTTTATACTCTTATCAACCGCTGAAACTTAGTGGTTTCAATTATTCACATGGCGTTGTTGATTTTGCGACGAGGCACAATTAAGCTTGCCATTTGACACACCTATATACACACACACATATTTGTACTAATATAGTAATTCTTCTTCTTTATTGCGTAGACACCGTGTTCGCGTTTATAGCCGAGTTTACAATAGCGCGCCAGACGTTCTTCCTTTTCGCTGTTTGGCGCCAATTGAAGATTCCACGTGCAACCAGGTCCTCCTTCATCAACGCCAGTTAGGGTCTTCCACTGCTTCCTCTGGCGGGTACTGTATCAAATACTCCCAGAGCTGGAGTTCTTTCATTCATTCGGACGACATGACCTGGTCAGCGTAACCGCTGTCTCGTACAGCTCATCGTTTCATCGAATGCGATACTCGCCACTGCAGAACTGTTGGCAAGAGTTATTCTGGAACCTCGTTTGGTATCGAATGGCTCGGAGAGGGCCTTTCCGATCCTGACGGAGATTTCGGATTACTCAACGTCAGTTTACACATCCGTATTAGTTTTGCGGGGATATCAAGTTCAGACATAAAGGCAGTTCCTTTTCGTGCTGTCGAAAGCAGCTTTGAAATCGACGAACAGGTGGTGTGGGTCGATTCTTCTTTCGCAGGTCTTTTCCAAGATTTGGCGCATGGTGAATATCAAGTCGGTTGTTGATTTTCCAGGTCTAAAGCCACACTGATAAGGTCCAATCAGTTTATTGACGGTGGGCTTTAATCTTTCACACAATACGCTTGATAGAACCTTATACGCGATGTTAAGGAGGCTTATCCCACAGTAGTTGGCGCAGTCCCTTTGTGGGTTGGATAGAGCACACTTAAATTCCAACTATATACAAAGAAACTGATGTATGCATCCTTATCAGTTCTTTTCCGCCGCATTTGAATTGCTCGGCTGGCAATCCATCGGCTTTCGCTGCTTTGTTGTTCTTCAGACGGATAACTGCTATTCGAACTTCTCCATGATCGGTCAATGGAACGTCTGCTCCATGGTCACCGATTGGAAAATCAGGTTCTCCACCTCCTGGTGTTATACTTTCAATGCCATTCAGCAGACTGGAGAAATGTCCGTTCATAATTTTAGCATGCTCTATGTATCAGTCACTAGATCACCTCTGCGGGTTACTTATCCTGCTGTTTTCTTCTTTTAATTGGTTTGGTTTTTTAACAACAACAACGCACAACCCTGGTGAGTAGGTGTTTCGCCTTCTTACTTTGGCTCTCGTTCAAAGGGATGGTAATTGGCTACCCAGAAGATACTTGGTCAAGGACCGGAAGTCGTGAGCTGCTTGAGGCATATATAAAAGAATCATTTCTGGACACTCCCAAGTGAGTGGCCTTCAGAGAACTTTCCCCGCTTGCTTGAACTTACAAACATGACTTCATCCTGCTTAGCTGTGCATTGAATAATAATCTATGCCGAATTTCTTAAAGATATTTATTTAAATGACAACTATATGCTATAGTCGTCAGACCTGAGTAATATCGGAAAATGTCTCATCTTATAATCCATACCAAACTTCTTGAAGATATCTCGTCAAATGAAAGATTTTTTTAAGCAAGCAATCGTTTCCAATTTATATGGCAGCTTTAGTAGCCCAATATCGGCGATTCCGTCAAATGAGCAGCTTCAAGGTGAGAAAAGGACGTTTGCAAAAATTCTGATCCATATCTGAAAAATTAAAGTTATTGTTCGCATGTAAATATCCAGACGGATACACAGATGTACATTGCTTAATCCACTCAGCTTGTCACACTGTTCAATTATATATATTCTTCGTAGGGTCTGCGACGTTTTCTTTTGGATGTTAGAATACTTGTAGCAAACCTTTAATACACTGTTCAGGGTATAAGGATGTCGTTTTTGCATGGGATTTTCTATTATTTTTTTTTTAAACATAACATTTTTGAAAAAAAAAAACCAGAAAAATATAGTTATAGACCTGGTTTAAAACTATAAATTCTACTGATTAGCATGACAATCGGTATGAATGTGTGAACAAATAAGCTTCTTTTGTTACTCTTGTTAGCTTTATAAACGAATTTCACTTGTAACAAGGAATTTCATATCAACTCTTGCACACATCATTCACTAGAAACATTTTCTTTACACTACTTTGAACCTTATCAAGGATTTCAAAATTTAAATTTTGCTGTTTCAACAACTTCTCTACGTTTTTAACTCAATTCCGACATACCGCACTTTGTTGCAAGGTGTGTAAGTGCATGAAATTGCATTCGCCACAAAATTACGGTATGTGTATGCTTGCCTGCTTGCCAAAATTTCTTGCAATCAGCTAAATCTAAGCAAAAAGTGAGTTTTAATAAAATTACAAAAAGACATTCCGCAAAAAAGGAAATGTATAAAATGTCTCTGCCACGGCATGGCAAAAGAAAATGCCAACGCTTGCTGCATTGCAGCGATAAGCTGTTGCACGTGAATGTGCTGCGTCAGCTGGGTGCGTCCGACCGATGTATGCAAAGTGCTGCAAACTTCCGCTCCTTGTACATACATCTGTAATCTAGCATTATGCGCATAAGTTTATGGAGCTGTGTGTGTGTGTGCGTGTGAATGTGTGCACTGCAAATAACGTCCTGCAACTGGTGTGTGGCAGCTTTGCACTAAGACTTTCGCACTAAGTCTTACTATTTTATGGAGCTTTCACTTCACACACTGCTTGCTTTCTAATTATTTCGCCTTTTCTTTTTTGCTTGACTGCTTTGGCTGTCATTTGCTTCCACTACATTTTTGTGTGATTTATTTGCTGATGCAGCGTTAGTATATTTTTCATATTTTCGCACAATTTTCTTCAAAGATTTCATGTGTTTGTAATTCTTAAAGATGGGATCAAATATCCTTGAAATAAAGTTAAGGGAAATGTTAAAAAAGCATGTGTTGTGACCGTGGGACAAAATGATAAAGCTTATTGAATCGCTAACTAAAAAATTGTATTTTTGAGATCAACTCGTCGAATTCATCTTACAGTGATCTGCGACCACTATTAAATTCACTTTACCTTCAATAAACACTGGTTGTTTTTATATAAGCTTCATCTCCAAGAAATCGAATAAGCTCTTCATTGCACTGTTCCTGCCTTAAACACCTCGAAAGTAGCAAACAATTATCACCTGAAAATGTTCGCGATTTAATTCCATTTTTTGGCTGAGATGAATATTTTAGGTTACTGTTAGTAACATAAATGAAGTTTGTATGTCAAAACGTTCTGAGTATGTATAACATCAAAGCCTTACGATACAGTTATGAGTTGCCAGATTGCAAGAATAAGCTTGCCAAATCCTCAAATATAAAAGGCAACTTGGATATTTTAAGTATTTGTTAATAAAGTCAGAGCTTCAGGACCACTTGAATCAGGTAAAGCTAATGAAATCACAATAATAAATTCGTGTAACTGAAACCTGGCTGAGTTTTTTGTAAATGTAACTGTTTAGTGGTATCATTCACGCTTGAATAGAATACGACGCGTTTGTCTGAGTTATGTACGAATGGCGAGTTGTTATAGCCATTAGAATTGTTTCTCTTTCCCTGCCGTTTAAACTTTTCATAGACTTCCTTGAGCTAGAGTTTCTAACGCGCTTCTGACTTTTCTAAAGTTATCAATTTGAACTAAACCGCGAAAGAAAAAAAGGAATAACGTAATCCAAGCTTAGGATTCTAAGCCCTCATTTTGTTCAGCCTCTTAACTGACAACCAGTTAATTTTAAATATTATTTTCAGATCTTAAAAGTCTCAGTTACTAAAGCAATAATTTATTGTTTTTATTATTTATTTCTTTGTTGTTTTTGTATATTTTTTGGTCTTAACATTCTTTAAACTACTACTTAAGCGGTAACGGACGTCGCTTTTCCGGGATGATTTATGAAAGATATATTGTCCAATTGGTTGAAGAATTATTCCGTACTTTATGTTATTGATAGAGCTTCGTACAATATATTAACTAAAGGATGAATCTAAGGCTGAAAGTCTGGATGAACAATAACTGCTCTGTCGGAAGCTCTTGCGATTTTAAACAAAATTCAAGAATAATTTGTACTTGATATGTTATGTACGTATCAACGTCATTGGGCGGAGTTATTGGTGAAGCTGAAGGTCTATTGGCAAAACATATATATGCAAAGATGCTACAAGAATTTACCTATAGATACAGCAACCGACGTCGTATTTTGTCCCGCTCTTTTGATTTTACTCTTCAGTAAGGTTTGCCATTTCATCATGGAGAGATATACGATCAAACAGGTCGAAATTTTTAAAATTTACCACAGAAATTCGGAATCGGTGGCGTCTAATTTATGATCATCAAAATCGCCCTGTCCGATCAACAATTGAGCGACTAGTAGAAAAATTCAAAATTCAATTCAAAATGTTTCCGTGCCAGTCTCGACACAACGAGAATATTGCTGTCGCTGGCGCATCAATTGAGGAAGACCCAAATCAGTCTCTCACACATCGTTCTCAAGCGTTGGTCATCTCAGTGACGTCATTGTGGCGAATTTTGCGAAAAGACCTTGGCCTACATCCTTACAAGATCAAATTGACGCAAGAAATGAAGCCGCTTGTCCGCCACAATCATCGAATGTTCGCGAATTGGGTTGAGCAAAAACTTGAAAATGATCCAGATTTTAATCAAAAAATCATATACAGCGATGAGGCTCACTTCTGGCTGAATAGCATTGTCAATAAGCAAAATATGCGTTAGTGGTCAAGGAGCAATCCACACGTACCCAATGAGTCACCAATGGATTCCGAAAAAATTACGGTTTGGTGCGGTTTATGGGCTACATCAACTATGATATACTCGTATACCAACAAGCCAGTAACGATTGATGAACTTCCTTCCTATATGCATATAGGATTGATTTCACGTCAAAAAAAAACAACCGATTCTTCCTCAGATTTTCGCAAATCGAAAAACCAAAAAATTCATCACGATTTAATCACTCAAAATGTTGGGTTTTGGCAGATTATTATCAAAAATATTTTCCTTTGATCTCTACTACATATTTTTAATATATCTGAGAAAGTCGTGAGAAAATTTTGAATTTATCACTCCAGCCCTTTCGAGAGAAACTCATTTGAAATTTTGGGACCTTACTTCATTGAATTAAAGAATTCTTTATGTGCTTCTATAGCTGAAACAGTTAACCGGACTAACTTCAAATTTGCAAAAAAAATTGAGAGGAATAAGAAAGAACATTTGAAGAATTCTCTGCTAATTTCTAGATTCTTAAGTCGCTTCTAATATAACCTACATTTTTACGAGTCTTGTAACAAAAAGAATTTAGCTTCAAGGAAAGAGAAATTTCGAGTATAAACCCAAACATTATGAATGCATGTAGTATGTACAAATGTTAGTAGCAACAATTTCCTTTATTAAAACTATATCAATGTTAAGATAACCAATTAGATTGTACAATGTATAAATAAATATACACAATATATGCAAGAATATGCATAATGAATTCATTGTTTTGTGCGAAAATACTAACTAAACAAAATTTAATCGAAAATGCAACCAGAGCAAAGCTGTGCAAACGATGCCTCAACTGCACACACACACACATACGCGCAAGCAAATTGAGCTCAGAGCCTAAGATGGTAAAGTTATTGCACAAATTCGGCACACGCACACACCCACGCACATTCACTTGAGTTTATGGAAAGCACTGTAATATTGCTCAATATATTATTTATGCTTATTTCTGTTAGTATTTGTGCACACACGCATGGTTGCATTTCGGCAGTGTTTCGGAATTTAATTAAAATGTATCAATATTTGCACAAGAAAATAGCTGAGTCCTGCAAATCTTAAGTCACTGGAATTTCATTAATTAGTTATGTACATATATTTGTGTGTGTGTGTTATCACAAATTTATAACACGAGTGAGAAGATCAGTTAGATAAGGGCGAAATCTTGCACGAATATTTGCCATTTCAGAAAATTAATGCCATTATAAATTGAAAATAGCAAACTGCTAAAAAAAGGTAAAATGCGCTTGTGCCATGTTACAGTTATATTAAGGCATATCAACAGAGGTGCGTACATTGCACTCTAAGCGCAAGTAGTGAACTTTTGTGCAAATTTCAACTTAGAAGGTAGGTAAGGAGATGACATTTAATGCTGTTGAAATTTGTCAGTATTAAAGACTTGGTCATATTTGTAATGATGCGCTGTTATCATGAACGTGAAGATGCATAGACATTAAGATGAGTTGAGGAAAGCGCTTGGTACTCTGAAAAATTGATTGATAGAGAGTCTAAGAAAGACCTCTTAATTGTAATGGAAAGGCACTTCGTTCAACGGTTTTCTATTTTTCTTCTTATTTGTTTTTAGTTTTTATTTTTAAGTACTTTTTATTTGTTTTTCGTTGATTTTTGACGATAAATAACTCATAAAGGCTTAACTTAATCGAAAAATTACTTATTATTACATTTTTGCAGACCAGTAAATTTCCTAAAAGTCTATGAGCTTTGCAATTTAAAAAGTTTTTTTTTATTGAATTATAAAATTAATAAGAAAAGCTTTGTTGTCTTTGAAATAGTAAATTTTTAGCCGTTAATAACTTTCAAGCGGTTAGGTTTACGAAAAGTGGTAGTAGACTTTTTTTGAAGAGCATTCAATTTTCTAACAAATCCACCAAACGAAATATTTTTTTCAAGTAGTATGGAAGCCAGATACAAATTTTTCTATATGAAAACGGTAGGCGGAGAAAAGCTCATACTTGTAGAGCTCCTTTCTGAGATCGCTATCAACCACTTTTTCACAGTACGAAGCGAAAATAAAGCGTTTATTTTGACGCACCCTAATGCACAGAGTTATACTTTTTTTGACTTAATTAATCAAAGGCGAAAACTATTATGATGTCCAGACGGGAGTTCGAAATGGTCCAAACAATTTTTACGTGTGTTTGACGACCGAAAAAATGAATGTTTTCTCCAAGTTTTTTTCTTATATAAAATAAATGATGGCAGTTGGTTTCCGGAGACACCGTCTAAACTCTCTTTAGACCGCGATGGTCAGCATACCATACGAAGAGTACGCCTCAAATAAAAAACAAGAACAAATTTCTTCGGTAGTAGATGAGTATGGGTGGTGATTAATCGAAGAATTCGGAAAAATAATCATTTTTGGCAAAGTTGTACACAAGACAGTAAGATTTTAGGTATAACTTTCACTACAAATTGCCTTAAGAAATTAAATGTAAACGAAAAAACAAAATGCTTCCTTCATCCTATTTAGAAGAACTGTGACAAATTTCAATATTCACCTAACCCACCGTTATCTTGGTTACAAGTTAAACATATTCAGCTTTCACCGTGTATTCCGGAAACATATTCGATACGAAATCAATCGAAAATTCAGAAAACCTCATATATGGTATTATTTTGGTAATTTTCAAAAGTATTTGTCACTTGCAAAATGAGCCAAGCTTCAGGTCTTAATTAATGCCTGAGATATCGATGCTAAAGCATAAAATCTAAAAATCTATTGTTATTTTTTTTAAGCTTTTGCTGTTATATTTCATTATTTGACTTTTTTATATTGTTTAACTTAATTTAATTTTCTTTATTTTTTTTTATTTTTTTATAATTTTTTTAAATTAATTTTATTTTAATTTAATTTAGTTTGATTTAACTTAACTTAATTCTTATTTTATTTTTTTTTTTTTCTTTTTAATTATACTTAATACATTTCACCTCAATTAATTTAATTTTATTTAATGTAATGTAATTTAAATTAATTTAGTTTAATTTAATTTCCTTTATTATATTATATTTTACTTTTTTTATTATGTTTTGGCTTATAATATTTATATTTTTTGAATTTCATCTCATTAATTTTTTTTATTTTATATTGTTTTATTTTATTTTATTTTACCTTTTATTTTTTTGTTTTATTGTATATTATATTATTTTTTTTCTTTTTTTTAAATTTGTTTTGATATATTTACATTTATTTATATTTTTTATAGATATTATTTCATTCCATTTTAATTTATTTTATTATTTTTGGTTCTATTTCTATTGGTTTTAATCTAAATCACTTTTCGTAAGAATATCTTCAAAACAAGTTCTACCATTTAACAATCATAATCGACCAATGAAGTTCTCATCTAAAAAATCTCTAAAAATCATCAAGAAACAACGAAGCTTACTTCTTAGAGCTTTTCTCTTTGCACCTTTTTCTTTCCTTCTACTTCACAACTGTTTCTGCCTGAGATTTATTACTTATTTCTTTATTCTTCTACCGAAATAATGCTTCTTCGAACCAACAACAAGCGTGTGATGAATGAGGGCGCAGTTGCACACTACATAAATCCTCTCATGTTGTCATTTGTGTATGTATGTGTATGTTTAACATTGGTGTACTCAAGTAAGGCGTGCACCAACATGCAACATTGCAAATGGCAAACAAATGGCAAACAAGTGCTCCTACGAAATGCAACCGAAAGAAAATCATATTTGTAGAGTTGTGTGTATGTATGTATTATATAGTAAGTGTAGAATGTGCTCCCAGCTGCGTTTCAGTTCAACCAGTAGGTGCATTTTGCAATATATGTGTCGAAAATATTATAACTTCTGTTAGTAGAAATATGAATGCAGCATAATTCATGAATCTTAATTCAAACACAAAGAATTATATGAAAGAGAATTAGAAGTTAAGGCGGAATTTTTTGAAAATTTAATAACATTTGGGTGGATATACAATATATGAACATTTAAATCGTGCTCGTATCTACGCAACTGTTATCTGAGCTGTTGCTTCTGTTGTGACTTTGTATATTTTTTGTGATATTTTATCACTACACTACTTGGAAAACTATAAATGGATAATCCAATAATCCTTTTAATGCGCAGGAGATTGCTTACTTATACTGTGTTTACTTACACTCATGAGTTATACATATGTATGTGTATATGTACATTTAGTATATTTACCCTAAAACTAATGTGTGTAAGCGACTACATGGTAAACCAGCATATAAGCCCAAATGGCATATACATACATATATAAAGGGATTTTCAATAAGCAGCAAACGACGATATATTTTTTTCGGTCTTTTGACATTTCTCGTCAGTAAGCTTTGCCATTTAATCATAGAAAGATGTACGCTCCAACAATGAGTCAAAATTATTAAAAATAGAAACACTAGAATCGTCGTATGTGCCTGAATTGGGCTGAGCAATAACTTGAAAATGATCCTGATATTCATCGAAAAATCATCTTCAGCGATGAGGCTCATTTCTGGCTGAATGGGTTCGTCAATAAGCAAAATGCCTTTGTTGTTTTCTCTAGGAATTTTGGATTTATTTGAGTGACGCAAAACATTACGTGAAGTTCGCGAAGTCATCGAAAATTTGCCACCTCTGTCAATGACGATAACATGAAAACAAAAACATATTAATTAAAGTTTTGGATATGAAACGTTTTAATGTTAGACTCGTAACAAAATACCTCAATCCTTTGCCAGCAGAGGTCGCAAAAAAGACACCATATTCTTCAAAGGCATAAATACTGGTCACAAGACCTAAAAAAACAAAATCAACTGAAGACAATAAATTCCTTTCCAGCCGAGGCTTTACAAAATTTTACAAAATGGATTAAACGTTAGTGTGTTTCTATCAGCTCAGGAGCTCATTTGGAAGTCGTATTAAAATACGTTTTTTCTTGGTCAATCCTGGGCAAATTTGATCAAATTCGTTGACTACTAAAAACTCTGTTAATGCAAACAATCGACTTAATAGAATCTGGTTAATCTTTATATAGAATAGATCGTAAAAGCAGTGATGATAAGTCCATATACTGAATAAAGTTGGTTTTTTCACAAAGTATTTACTACATATTTTTCCCTTAAAATCAAATGCCGTCCCATAACACTCGCACATTCGTAAATAAAATAAGAAAAAAAGTTAACTTCAGCTGCACCGAAGCTAATATACCCTTCGCAGGTGCATTTCTTTCGTATATATACAGACGGACAGACAGACAAACGGACATGGTTAAATCGACTCGGCTCAACATACTGATCATTTATATATATACTTTATAGGGTCTCCGACGCTTCTTTCTGGGTGTTACAAACATCGTGACAAACTTAATATACCCTGTTCAGGGTATAATTAAGTGACATGTGAAGAAGGCATAAAGATTTTTTGCTCACTGCCGAAAACGATACGTCTAAACTACATTGATCTGCATGTACTTCTTTTACTTCGTCTTTACACTTTCATACTGTTATGTATTGTACTCCAGTTACTTCTTCTTTTTTCAACTCCTATTCGATACAATCGCATTGCATCCTGCTTTGCAAGGACTTTTAAGAGCTTTTCCCTGTCTTACACAACTCTTAAGCAACAATGAGCGAAGTTAAGCTTCGCGTGCAGCTACGACGTGACTGCAAGGACCTCGGAATAAGATACTTTCAACGCTGAATGTAAATGGGGTGTGAACTTATTATTACAACTACATGTAGTTTTGAAAATGAGAGCTTTTCAGGGCGGTGACTGCTTTTTTAGTTGAATTTTCACTATTTTCTAGCGTTCTAGTAATTTTATAGTTAAGGCAAAAGTTTTTCGAATGTCAGAGGCATATTCTTGTTGTAACGTGTGATCCAAGTAGAAGTACTTTTATCAGTACCCTTCGTTTGACAGATCACGCGTGAGTCTCTAGAAATATCAACGGTTTGGTAAGGTTTGTGGGTCGGGGGAATCATCGGTTCATATTTCTTCAAAAATGATGCCGGTGAAAACGTATTTGTCACTTGCGACCCTAATCGCGCCATGATGGCGACTAGTTGATGCCTGAAATAGAAGCTTGTGAGCTCGTCGACATTTGGTTTCAACAAGACGGCGATACTTCTCACATATCGCATTAATCAATGGATGTATTAAGACAACACTTCAATGAACACATAATTTCACGTGTTGGGCCGGTCGATTGGCCACCAAGACCGAGTGATATCACACCGTTAGACTTTTTATTATGGTGTTATGTAAAGTTTAAATTCTATGTGGATCCCGTTTCGATTCAGGCCTTAGAGCACAACACCATGCGTGACGTCCTCCATTTACCAGTCGAAATGCTGGAATGAGTCATCGAAAATTGTATTCAACGGATCTAAGGCTAGCAGCCAAAGAATGTTCTTTCAAATGATAAAAAAACATTCCCAACATGGTTTGAAACTTCACCAGGTGAATATTACATTTATGTCGATCTTGTGTTATATGTACATTTGATATGACGTCAACTTTTGTGGATCTTAGATATTTCGAAGTTAAAAAAGCGGTTCGAGCTTTTCGGCCGCTATCTTTTGGATTCCAATCGATAATGTACCGGTTGATTGTATCTGGATCTCGTCTCAGTACATGCTCGAGCCAGCCCCATTTTCTTTGGAGAATTTCGATCCACAGTGGTGTGAGATGTGAACTTGGTAGGTAACGGGCCCGAAAATTCGAATTTATAGCGAATTCATTGATTTGTGAAAACCGCGACCTCGTTTATTTGATGCGCCCTTTACTTTGGCAAAAGGTTTCCATTCGCTAACAGGCAGTGGGTAGTAAACGTAAGTGGGACTAATAATTGGATCGTGCTATATATTCGCTTTTCTATCCATGGTCTATTATGCGTAGTTTTTCATAAACTTTTGTAGGCCATGTCTGATAGCCTGAATTAGATTTTAAAGCTACTTTTATCATTTGTGGTTTATGCATGTACAGGTAGACTTCTGGAGTTTCGAAATAGCTATCAATGAGAGTCCCTCACAACAACAGTAGTCGTTTTGCTGACAAGAGTCTCACTTAGACTGATTCCATATGGTATTGTGGCACACATATCGACGGAAAGCTTTCGAGTTTTTACTAGAAACTTTCCTAACTTGTTTTAGTAACAAGAACGAAGTTTGTTTCCTGATCTTCTTCTTCTTAATTGGCGTAGACACCGCTTACGCGATTATAGCCGAGTTAACTACAGCGCGCCAGTCGTTTGCTGTTGGTGGTCTTTCATTGGTATTGTTTTTTACGTGGCGGGTCCCAAACCCAGCGCACAACCCTATGTAGGGGGATGTTTCGCCTTCTCACTTTAGCTCACCTTCGAACGGATGTTCTTAGGCTACCCAGAGGATACTTGGTCAAAGATCGGAATTTGTGAGCTGCTTGAGTCATATGTAGAAGAATCGTTTCTGGCCACTCCCAAGTGAATGGCGATCAGAGAACTTTCCTCACTTGCGTGAACTTCTACACATGACTCCATCCTCCTGTTGTTTCCCGATCACTTGCTTATTTTCCATCCTCTTTAAGTTGCTTTCACAAAGAGTAACTAGATCTGGGTATAAGATCTGGGTACATACCTCACCTTTCTTAATTTTTTGTTTTGAGCGAGTTTCTTTTTTGTTAAACTACGAACTATTTATTTTACTTACTTAAGGCATTGCATCATTATTTCTCTTAAATTTTTTTCTGTATTTAATATCACGCAAAATTCCTGCAAAAATCCTCTTATGCCAAATCATACAATCTTTAACACATATCCCTGAAACAGCATAAATAACCCTTTAAACTGTCTCACACCATACCGGCATAAGTAACACATAAAAAAGCTTTAAAGGCCAGGTCTACTGTTAGGACTAAGGGAGAGCTCGCAAGGGTGCAGAAACACACTATGCCAATAATGAAATCACATAAAAATCAAAATATCAAAAAAATAACAACAAAGCAATGGCAAAACACATGCCAAAAGCTATGTGAAAAGCTCCAAATACCTTTGGAAAAGACCTTTAACCCATTGATGAAGGCGAACACAACGAAAAACCTGATGAACTGCGAAAACGGAGAGAGGAGCGAACTGTGCACAAACGAAAACCAGAGAATTTCCAGAGTAAAAAGCGAAGTCAAATCGCGCAAAACGCCATAAAAGTGGCTGCTGTCAAAAATGCGGAGGACATAAAAACAGCAGCACTCGCTGTTATCCAATGAAATGCTGCACAAAGTACTGTTATGCATGCATGCCTGTGTATGCGTTTATGTATGTACATATGTGTCTATGTGAATTTTAAAGCAAATAGTAAAGACAAAAGAATCTGCTCTCAAATTTGCCCAAGAATTCGATGGCGTTGTGGAATTATTGTACGCACACACACACATACTTAAATACATACATACACTCACAGCCAAACAAATATAGAGAGGGAAATTGCATTATTTCGTTTCTTTTTTTTTTTTTTGCTCTATGGAAAGCAAAGAAAAACACAATCAATGAAAAACACTAAAAATTACAACAACAGCAACTGCTAACTAAGTAGTTGACCGCCATACGGTATACTCAGTACCCTTATGTGTGCCAGTAGGTATATGTTTACATGTGTTTGTGATGTGCTACATACATATGTTTATTTGGGTATATATGATGTTGCAAAGTGGGTTACGAAATCACAAAACTGTTTTTAGCTTGGCAGCGCTAAAAAACCGAATGATAATAAAACACGGAAATCCCCCATTTTTCACGTAACAAAAAAGACATAGTGGCAACACAAATTGGTCAGTGGGATCAGCTACGAAGGGGGCGCGCTAAATGCGCAACTTGACTGTTGCTGCTACTATTTACGAGTATCCTGTGAGATTGTGGTTTTCAAACATAATTGGGAAAAATGTGCGATGTATATTTATGCGCTGAGTCTTTAAGCAGTGCAAAGGATATAAATTACAATGTAAATTTTTATGCAAATATTAGAAATGATAATAAGAAAGTCGTGTACTGGTGCTCAGTTTACTTGAAGCATAAAATCCAAATGTAAATTTGTTACACAATAAAAAAATCTAAATCAAAAATAGATGCCAGATTTTTGCAGATTTTTTTAAGAATAGATTAGTTTCGTAAACTATAAACGCTTCCAAAGGTAATCAAAGGATCAAGTTAAACAAGAAAAAAACGTTAAAGATGGCGTACTTAGCCCAAGTTATCAAGGTTGTATAATTGCCGTCTAGATGGAAACAGATTATTGAACGAAACGTAGTAGTAGTAGTAGCAGGTCGAAGAAGACGCACAATAAGGGGTCTCTGAGACCTCGTTTGCTATCGAACGACTCGGAGAGCTCCTTTCCGATCCTGATAGAGCTTTGGTATTGCTCAACGTCAGTTTACACAGCCATATTAGTTTGGGGTGATACCAAATTCAGAAATCGCGGTATAAAGGCAGCTCCTTCTTGTGCTGTCAAAAGCAGCTTTGAATTCGACGCAGAGGTGATGTGTGTCGTTCCTATTTTCAGGGTTATTTTCCAAGGTTTTGCGCATGGTGAATATCTGGTCAGTTCTTGATTTTCCAAACCTGAAGCTACACTGATAAGGTCCAATCAGTGAGGAGTACAAATCAGTAATATTTTTCAGTTTATTTATAAAATTTTGACCTAATTTCAATGAACCAATGTTTTTTACTCAACTCACATGCATATATGCGACAGATTTTCAGTTCTAAAATTAACCTTTCTTTGCTTTCATATTTGTTTCCTAGCTTCTCTTTTTTGCCACATTCAAAACAGTTTAATTTACTTTTTTTACGGCGCAAAGCTGACCTTTTTATGGCGCCGTTTCGGATTTTTTAGTGCTGTCTTTGCGATATTTTTTATCTTTTCGCTTTTATGCTCCTATTTATGTCATCTGCAGTATTTTTAGTTTTGCCTTAATGCGGACTTCAAAGAGATTTGTAGAGCTTTTTGTATACGCATTGTTACATATTTATATTTATATTTACAAAATTGCTAGTAAAATTGCTTAAATAATTTTATCTGCCTCAAAAAGGAACTAATTAGAACATATGTTGTTGTTGCAATATTTACTTCTTGTACTTGGAAGTGACTAGATATGTACGATGACAATGGTAATTAAGTTTTCGCATCAGTTTGTTATATTTCACTTTCATTCACGAAAAGACTCTAGTCTTCGCATGGATGACTGTAAATTTTTAAAATTTCATTTAAAGAATTTCCTGCATCATCAAACAAAATTAAGTTGCCATAAATATGTTCAGAACGTGAGCGGTTCCAGTTGTTGCTCTGACAGCAAATTTCCAGGAGCAGCATCTATTCGAGTTAGGTTTCCACCTTCTACCTTCGCTTATATGCGCTCATTACATTGAGTTTGTTTGTATTATCTTGCTGCAGCTTTACCAGCAGTTTTTATACTTTCTTACTTCTTTCTTCATGCATAGTGGATACATTTTACTTACAGCTCGTTTTCATATTAATGACTATTTTTTCTTTCTCTTATTCTCTTACAGGTATGTGCTTGAGTGGAAAAGTGTACTCAGTGTCTAAGGTATTTAGAGTGCAATTGTAATGATTACCATTAATATAAGTAATTTTAAGGTATGTAAGTTATTCGTATTTATTTGAATAGTAATGCTAATGTACTTGTTACGCTTAAAATGATTGTCAGTTAACGCTTTAACGTTACTGAGTTATTTGTACTGTGAAAATGATATGTTTGAGTCCAATTGTGTACTCTAGTTAGTTCCCATAATTAATTATATTATTATATACATAACGCGTACGCGGTTACAGCCGAATTTACAACAATCCTTCTTTCTTTTCGCTGTTTAGCGCCAATTGTAGATATCGAGTACAGGCAGGTCCTTCTCTACCTAGTCTTTCCAACGAAATGGGCGTCTTCTCTTCTACTGCTTCACCCGGCGCGTACTGCGTATCTCAGAGCTGGAGTATTTTTATTCATTCCGACGACATGACCTAGCCAGCGTCTCTTAATTCGCTGAACTATATCAATGTCGTCGTATATCTCATACAGCTCATCGTTCCATCAACTGCGGTACTCACCGTTGCCAATGGGCAAAGAACCATAAATCTGCCACGAAACCTTTCTCTCGAAGACTCGTAACAACGACTCATCAGATGTTGTCATCGTCCATGCCTCTGCACCATATAGCAGGACAGGTATAATAAATCAAAATGCGGGTTTCTCTTCCGAGGCTGATGTTTACTTTTCATTGCGGTTGTTTTTTACGTGGCAGGTCCCAAACCCAGCGCACAAGCGTGCAAAGGGATGTTTTTTGGCTACCTAGAGAATAATTGTTCTAGCTACGGAAGTCGTTAACTGCTTGAGCTATATGTAAGAGTAAAGGAATGGTTTCTGACCACTCCCAAGTGAATGGAAATCAGAAAACTTTTCTCACTTGCGTGAACTTCTACACATGACTCCATCCTCCAGATAGGGCTTACTTACTGTGGACAAAATGTAGTGAGATCCATACCTTGAAACGTTTTTTTTTAGCTTTTTTTGACTGTCAGTGACATCTGTGCCAAATGTCACATCAAAATAACAATTAGTGTTTACTATACGCTTGGCTTTCTGAAGTACATAAAGTGCATAAATTGTGTTTTCGGAATCAAATTTCTGCTGCCGAAGCGTTCAGAATGTTCGAAAGGGACTTCGGTGATAATTGTTTAGCGCGACCAAGTGTTTTTAATTGGTAAAAATTATTGAAAGAGGGTCGCGAAAGCGTTGATGAAGAACCACGTCCAGGACGGTCATTAGTATCAACTCTTCCATGAGATAATGGAATTGGTGCTTGTGAATCGATGATTAACAGTCTGAGATCTTACTGTCATCATTGGAATATCTGAAGGATCAGTGAAAACCATTTTGAAAGACTATTTGGACATAAGAAAAGTGAAGAACGATTATTGCCAAAATCATTAAATTTTTTCGAAAAACAGCGTTACGTTAACGTCAGTGAAACAATGCTTTCCGACCATCAGGATGTCATGAAATGTACTATTACTGGCGATGCGTCTTACATTTATGCTTACCACCCGGAAACAGACGATCAATCGGCCGAATGTCATGCAAAGGTGAGCCGAAGTCGAAAAACACACGTCAAATCAAGTCAAAAATCAAGTTTATGTTCACAGTTTTCTTCGATCCTCGAGGTGTGGTGCACTCCAAGTTCCTTCCGACTGACAACAAAGAAAACTATTTGAGTATTATGCGTTTTTTCGCGAAGATGTTCATTAGCAAAGACTGCCATTATGTAACAATTAATTGTAAATACTGGTTAATGCTGGCACTATGTAATTATAGTAATGGTACTGGTTACTATTACAGTAATGATTATTGGTACCGTGTATATTTGTACCGTTCTTCGTCAGTACCGTTATCTTGGCATATGTAATTTTTCGTCAATAATCGCACTGAGATATGTTTTATTAGTCGTCAATACTCTGGATTTTTCCATTAATCCTAGTTAAAATAACTGTACATACTCAAAAAGCCCGAAATTCAGAAAACGAATATATTTTAAAATCCAATTCTTTTTTCATATTTTTGTTTGCATATAAATAAATGACTGTTGATGGAAAAATTATATTTCAGTTACCAATATTACTTTTGCGTTGGCCTTTTATTCATTTATGGAATGCCGTTATTACATTGCCGTGCTCGTGTTCGTTTTGTGTGTCGTGACAATCAACTGTGCATTCGCGTGACAATGGTTTTTCAAAAATCCGGACATGAGTGTGTACATTTATAAAATAAAAATGGTGTTATACAATTTATTTTTTCAAAAGCAAATTGGAGTAGAAAAAACCATGTCATACAATATTTTCATTTTTTCACTTTCAAATTCCAGCGATTTGAATATTTTTACATAAAAGCAAACTGTTCTCTATTTCCGTTAGAAAATAGATATTTTGTACGTGATTAGTGTTGGTATGCATACATACATACGAGTAAAAGTATAAGCCAAATATTATGTATGTATGTATTATGTATGCTGGAGCTCATGTAGCGATAAGCTGAGAAATACTGTGACGTTTGGCTTATTCAATCTAAAATGTTAGAATATCGTTTGATCCAGCGACTTTTGCATTTTATATCACTTTTGATTCAATATCACTGGGAAAATTTAGGATCAGAAACTATATATCACTAACAATCCATGTGCCCCTTTGTGGAAATAAAGTGCTTAACAGATGCCCTCATTTTCCATCTAGATTCGTTGTTTCAAGGCTCCAAAGTTATGAGTTTGAGATTATATTAGGTTGTCAAATATCTCCCCTCCGCCTTTTTGTCTGCTAAATTTTGTGGCTATGTATAAAGCGGCTATACTATAAATCTTTGAAAGGTCTTGCAATAACCTACAAACCTACGCTATGCATGATTAGTTTGGATATTGCGTTCAACAATTAAAGACGTGTAACCGTGGAGGTCCATAACACCGAAATTCGCGCTATTTTATAGCTTTCCTTTGTTAAAGGTAAATCCGCTAGAGAAACTTTCTGTGAGATTAATGGTGTTTTGGGGGTTGGTACTCTATCTTTTCAAACTGCGGAGGAATGGTTTCGACGATTCAGATACCATGGATAAGCCAGCCAGCGGAGGGCCTGTGACGACGAATACCGATCAAATCATGCAAAACATCGAGTTAGACCGGCATGTGGCATCTCGTGATATCGCTCAGAAGATGGGAGTTAGTCACCAAACCATCTTAAACCATCTGTGGAAGGCTGGATACACAAAAAAGCCTGATGTTTGCGTGTCGCATGATTTGACGCAAAAAACCCTTTTGGACGGAATCAAGGACTGCGATATGCTGCTGAAACGGAACGAACTCCACCCATTTTTGAAGCGGATGGTGACTGGTGACGAAAAATGGGTCACATACGACAATATCAAGCGAAAGCGGTCGTGAGTGAAGGCCGGTGAATCGTCCCAAGCAGTGGCCAAGCCGGGATTGACGGCCAGGAAGGTTTTGCTTTGTGATTGGTGAGATTGAATGGAAACCGTCTACTGCGATCAACTGGACCGTTTAGCAGGCGATCGACCAGAAGCGTCCAGAATTGGCCAACAGGAAGGGTGTAGTGTTCTACCAGGACAACGCAAGACCACACACTTCGTTGGTGACTCGTCAGAAGTTAAGGGAGCTCGGATGGGAGGTTTTATCGCATCCACCATAGAGCCTGGACAGAGCGGCAAGTGATTACCACCTGTTCCTGTCCATGGCGTATGCCCTTGTGGGTGTAAAGTTGAACTCAAAAGAGGCTTGTTAAAAGTGGCTGTCCGAGTTCGTCGCAAATAAGAAAGGGGCTGCTACGAGGGGGTATTATGAAGTTGTCGTCTAGATGGAAACAGATTCTTTAACGAAACGGCGCATATTTGAACTAAATCCGATCACTGCAACACGTTTTATAAAGCATTGAATAAAGAGCAAAAAAAGCGGAAGGGAGTTATTTGACAACTTTATATCTAAAACCGGTTTCGCGCTAGTGATTTTTAAAACGAACTTCATATCATAGGGATTATAAAAATTTCTTTTTGAATCAATTTAATAAATAGGAGCGTTTTGACATTCTATTGATCATTTGTTGGAATCGGCCAGATCAGAAAACTATTTCACATATCTCTCTTACAATCCATTATTCAGATTTTTTTATTTTCCGGTATCCGGTCTTTAATAAAAAAAGTTAAGAGTTTCAAAAAACTTTTATTCACATTAGGCAGAAATATACTAGAATAACATCTCTCTCATGTTTATTAAGATAACTGACGTCTTGGCCGCTATATATGGAATAAACTCACCAGTAAATGCGAAACTATGGAGGTTAAGGAAGTATAGTATTGATCCTTTTTAACCCATTTTGACACAAGGCTTCATTATTATCAAAGAAATATTTTCCCCAAACCTCACAAATTGCACGTTATTTTCAGCAAAAAGTTAGTCATAAGCACTGGGGTCCTCATATTCGGTATTTGGGTACAGAGTAACAGTCAGTTTTCAAAAATTTTTTAGCGTAAAATGAAATACCTGAAGACCACTCTTTGTGCAAAGTGTTATCTGATTAGGTGATACAAACAGTTAGTGGAACAAAACTTTTATACTCTGTAGTCACATGTTGAAATAAGATACTTGTAAACACTGAATCGCTCTAATACATGTATAGATATGTGCATTAGTGTAACATTTATGCATATCTCAAATATCCAATTAATTGCTTAAAAAGATTTATTCATTATCTTCGGATTTCTGGCAATCAATATTGTACATTTTACATTATTATCCGTTAATAGATATCAAATAATGCGATTACAAAAACAAAACTGTAGTAGTTCTCATTTATTTGACTAGGTATATTTGAAACTTGGTTTAATTGCCTGACAGCTACTCAATTATTTATTGTAGTACGAACTTAGAATAGAGCAATTCAGTACTTTTATATATGAATGAATGTCAATGGTGTCGATAACAAATATTAAGTTGTCTATAATGCAGTCAAAAAGCATAATTACCAATGAAAATAAAAAAGAAAATGTTGACTTTGAATCACAATGGTTAGGAAGTTTAGTTGAAATTGTGTTTTTTTTTTTTGTTTTTTTTTTTGATTTTTGAACTTTTACTTGTTTGAGCTACTTATGAACTATCAAAACCGACAATCAATTAATTTATATTATTATATAATCTCAATAAGTGAAATGTCAGTCTACTTAAACTTGATTGCTTTCAAGCAGATGACAAAATTAGGCAATATTTTGCCACTAAAGACTACATACTGCATTGTAAATAGTAACTGGTCGCAAATTGAGACTTTACTTCATAATGACTCAATTAGTGACTAAAGACTGAGAGAGAGACTAGTCGCTGGTATCTAAGTCTGAAGAATACAGTGGATGCTGAAACAATTCGAAGTCCAGTTCATGCATTTTTGCCATCGTTCTCCCTGACTTGTGACTCGGCTCATTGGCTGGGTCAAACAGCAATTTACTCTTCTTTAAATGCGGCCGCTTTTTGGAGATTTCGTGCTTCAAACAGTCCTTCTAAGCGACCGAGTGATCAAAACGGAATGGGGAAAGGCACGTGCTCGTCAAAATGTGAGTAAGGAAACCACACAAAGTGGTGTTCTCTCTCCTCTTCTATGAATACTGGTCGTTAACGACCTGTTTAAAAACTTTATATGGTGGAGGACTCTAGAAAAGACCACACTTGCAAGGAAGGTGGCGTTCATCAGCATGTGTGGTGCACCAAGGTCCACTCCAATTATGGCATTTAACGCCATCCTGGACGTATTGTCCGTGAACATCACCGGAGTCTGGGTTCCTAAAAAAACACGGGTCTGAACACTCGAAAATCCTCACTCACTTTGATTTCTTACCGGATCACTTGGATAAAGGAGTCGCCAAACCGAACTATGGCGGCTCCTTCTCTACCCACACACCCGCGAGGGAGTTGTGGGTGCGAAAAATTCAATTGGCCTGTTATGTAAGTATATAGCTTCAAAATACATATATAGGAAAAAATATTAGAATCATGTCTCTTTGAAATCATTTTATGAATTTTTTTCCCCTTTAGTTGGCCAAAAATAAAATTTTGGTGCCGGATTTTTTTTGTGCTTTAAGAATGGCTTGTCGTTGAAGATAATAATTTATTTGAAATAGTTTCAAGATTATTACTTTCGTGCGGTTTTATGGTTTATACTAGTGGTCTGGCAACACTATGCCCAAACACAACTCTAAATGTTGCCGGAATATTTTTATGATTTTAAGTGCACGTTGCATGCTACTTGTGGCACATCTTTTTCTGTTTTTTTGTTTTTTTTTATGCTCTTTCAGTGTTTGATAACATTGTCAAAGCATCGCTGAAATATGCAGTGCTGCCATTTTACTGCCACTGAAAAAATCTACAGTCATACCAGCAAAGTTAGTAAACAGCGCTATAAAATCGATTTTTTTTTTTTTTTGTCAAAGCAGAAAACCTTAGTTTCTACGCACAAAGCTGATAGCTAACATTTACGTAAGCGTCAAAGCGCTCGCATATCGTTAACCTAAGCATGCATCACTTTGATTTGTATGCTTACGGTAGTCAATTTACGCACGCGCCGAACACCTTCGCCAACACATCACGCCGAAAGCAACATCAAAAGCGCAGAAGTAAACAAACTGGCAGCTAGCGTGAAAGTTAGCGAGTCTGCTTTGCATTTGAATCTATTGGGAATCCCTTTGGCGGTTGAAATTCTTGACGCTGATGCAGAAAAACGTCAAAGCATGCGCCAAAAGTGAGCTGGGACGATACCCAACTGTAATAAGGAGGAACTTTCCGCACCGAAAGCAAAGGCGTTGTGTTTGTTTTAGGTGGAAGCACACATATAAGTGTACATAACGCGAAGTAAAGGTTATAAAAACGGTTCTCTCCACATCTTTATCATTGTTGAGGGCAGTTCTAGGTGGTTCAAAGCGCTTGTAAGTAAAGTAGTGACGCCCAAAAGTTAGTTTAAAAAATTGTTTCATTTAGGGTGATCCATTTCGAGTATCCTTACTAAAAAAAAAAACACAGAAACTTTGAAATTAATAGATAATATTTATTGTTATTCGAAAGAACATTATTAGGCTTTTTTTTGAATATTATCTCTTTCAAATGTTCGCCGCGGCTACTTCTCATATGGTCCATCCGTTTAATCCTATTTTCGGTGACTCATTCGAGCATTTCGGCTGATGCCTGACGAATGATACGCGTGATGCTTTGCTCCAAAGCCTGAATCTAAGCGGAGTTGTTCGCATAGACTTTGGACTTTACATATTCCTACAGGAAAAAGACCAACGGTGTGTTATCACTACCATTTTGGTGGCCAATCGACCGGCCCAAAACCTGAAATGATTTACTCACCGAAGTGTTCTCTCAATAAATCAACTAAATGATACGATGTGGGGAAGTGGCGCCATCTTGTTGAAGCCAAATGAATGAAATGCTGCGATAAGGGTCGCCATTGGCGGTTACGTTCTCACCGGCATCATTTTTGAAGAAATATGTACAAATGATTCCACCGGCTCACAAAACCCCACAAAACTGTTGTTTTTTCTGGATGAAATGGCAGCTCTTGAATCACTTCAGGTTGCTCTTCATCTCAAATACAGCCATTACCCATTGCGTCAGAAATGGACCTCATCGCTAAACAAAATTTGGCTCGATAACGCCGGATCTTCTTGGAATTTTTCAAGAGCTCATAGAGCGAAGGAGGTCGAACGGCTTCTGTTCTTGCTTATGCGGAATTTTGTACGCTTTCAATATAAGATCACGACGTAGAAAATGCCAATTCGTTCCATACGCCAGTCCGAGTTACTTGCAACAAACTGAACGATAAATAATAATAAATTACTTGTATGGAAAGCTTTTTTTTTGAAGAGATGTCTTCACGATTTTTGGCGTCGATTATTGTTTAAAAAAATATTGCAATCTTCGAAGAAATTGCGCTGATCGGATCACTATAGCATATGATGGCCATATAAACTCACTGATCAAACCCAAGTTTTTGTAAAGAAAACTTTTTTATTTAAAAAGATATCTTCCCCAAATTCAGCACGGATTGTTTTCCAAGACAACATTATGATCTCCAAAAAAATTACTCAGTTCGGTTCACTATAACATATAGCCGCCATACAATCTGCCGATCAACCACAATTAATTTCTTTTACAAAAAACTTTGTATTCGTGCAGTAAATCATCTCAACAATTTAGCATCCTTGCAACAGGTACTTGTGTGTATGTAAAAATATGTTGCCTCGCCTTTCACTTATTGCACTGCGCAGAGCCGCGGTGCGTGCCGAAAGCTGTATTTCCGCTGCACGCAATGCAACGGAAGGCAAACGTCAAGTAAATATGCTGGCACCGATTGCAATGGAAAATGAAAAAAAAAATGCTAAAGAAAACTAAAACCAACAAAAAAAAGTGTAGTAGCCATAAAGATAATTCGCATTTGCTACTTTTCTGGTTCCAAACAAAAGCACAGCATTTGCTACGCATTGCCTTCGCTTGTCATACACGCAACAAGCACAAACACACATAAACACAGTTCATATACGCAGCTGCGTGCGCGTGCCGCTGCAGTCATCGTTGTATTATTTATTTATACTTAAGTTGGATTTATACACACATAATTTATTTGTGTGTGTGCAAACACATGCTCTGCATTTAGCGCTCTGTTGCACGAGGCGTATAAGTAACTTTTTTCTTGTGTACTATATATACATATATGTAGATAGGTATTTGTCTAAGAGTATGTGCTTGGGCTATTTATTTATAGCATGCAACATTGCCATGATTTAGCAGTGCGTTGTGTGCAACTAGCAAGCAATAACATAAATAAATGTCACTTACTATTATATATGTATGTGTTTTCATACATATAAACAGACTTAAGCATTGAAGATACTACAAAGAATGTGCAATATTAGTATGCGTGCGTTTTTATCTACACTTTTTGTGCAAACATAAGTATGTATTTATTATAAATAGCTTTAAACTTGCATATTTGTTTTAGCCATATTGCTTTGCTTGCAGACATAAAACACTAGGGTGAGCCCCAAACTGAGCTAACTTCGAAAAAATTAAAAGTGAAAAATTAAAAGAAAGGTTGAAGCTACGAAACAAACAATTATGAAACCTTAAACCTTAATGGATTGGCAAAAAAAAAGATATATATATATATATATATATATATACTTATATATTATATATCGAGTGTATTTTCTCCGAAAATTATATGTTGAGCCGAAAATAATTTCGAAAATAAAAGCATATTTGTTAGAACTTAGTGTACTAGACTACCAATGCTTTAAATTTTTTTTTCTCGAAACGCTATTTTCAGAGTCGATGAGCAACCTTTAAAAATATAATAAAAAAATTTTTTATTACAAGCACGTGTTTTCTTTATATGCATATTTTAAATCAAAGTTTGAACTATATTATTTTTTGGGCTCATCCTAATATGTGTGTAAGTCTTTTCATAAGATTGTGCCGTTTGCCACTCAGGTTGTATAAATTACGCTTCGTTACTTTTATCTACAAATTCCTTCAGAAGAATATTTAAATATTATATTCTACATACTCAGACATCATTTCCATGTTTCCACCACCAATTTGTTTGAATAATTTTCTCTATGCGTTGGTATTTTTCTCTGACAGCCTTTGATAGCTCAAAGACAAGCATATCAACTTACACATTAACTCTTTCTTAGTAAGAGCAATGTCTTCACAAAGCTTCTATTAATAGAAGAAAAGAAGATACATTCATTAATACTTTGTGTAGTAAATAGGCTTAGCGTGGCAAATGTTTCCTTCGCCAATTATCGCTAACTAGAAACAGACTGTCTATTTTCCAAATAATTAAATTTTAATCATTTAGTATTTAAAATTTACTATTATTCATAAATTATATTGTACATAAATTTAAAACTCGAATTTTATTAATGAATTTGCGATTTCAAATTGAAAACCATTTTAAGTCCACAAATTGGCATATAAATTGTATATAATTTCAAACTTTCTGAATTGGCCATTAGCCTAAGGCTGCTCTCAGCTTCAACTAGTTAACAACTTGCTAGGTCTTCAGGTATTGTTGCGATTTTCATCCAACAGAACAGGAATTTCTGATTATATTCAGTCATTTGGACTTTGAATACTATATGATCAAATTTGAACCGGACTGGAAAAAGCTAAATTTGTGCACATTTTTATACACATATTTGTTATCGCCTTTAAAATAAGCATGTGAGACAATACAATCATTCTACGATTAATTAAATTTTCCATAAACTTGTAAAAAAAGTACCCGGAAATTGTAAATAAAACGCAAAATGTTTATTTATTTATCAGTATTTATTTAGTCACCCTGAAAGTAATCCCCAACAAATGTAAAACACTTATGCCAACAACACTTTTAAAACTTTTTAAAAGCACTTTTTTGGATAGCCTTCAGCTCCCTCAGCGAATTTTGTTTTATCTCTTCGATGGACTGAAAACGGGTTCCACGGAGCGTCAATTTCAGTTAAGGGAACATAGAAAAAATCACACGTAGCCTAATCTGGTGAATACAGTGGTTGATCGATGGTGTTCAAAGCGGTTTTGGCTTCAAACTCGATCACAATCGTACCTCGCTGCGATGGTGCATTAACTTTGTCTAAAATCCACGAATTCTTCGTTCACAATTCCAGCCGTTTTCGACAGATACTCTCACTCAAACACGTGAATACGACCAAATAGAACATTTTATTGAATGCCTACCCTTCGAGAAAAAATTCACGATGCACCCAACCACGAATATCGGAATAACAATGAGCATTATCTTAGTTTTTCAGCGGATTTGGCGTGTTTTTTTCTATTTTTTGCTTTCTGCCCATTTTTTCCCTGGATTGTGATGATTATTGACTTGTGTGCATGTCAATCTCATAAACCCATATCTCATCAGCAGTTATAATGCCATCTATGAATGTGAGATCGGAATCCGCACGATCAAGCATGTCTAAAGAGACCTTTCTACGGTATTAGTTTTGAAAAAAATTCAGCTTAATCGGTACGAGTAGAACAAGAAGGCGTTTCATACCCAAATACTTATCTGATCTCTCTAATACTTGCCCAAGTACCATCAAGCACCGTATCTTTCGCTTTATTAATATTTGCATTACTTGAAGAGGTCGAAGATCGTAAAGAACGAGACATGTCTTCAACGATCTCTCGACGATCTTTGAAGGCTTTGTATAACTCGTAGGCTTGTGGTTTTGCAAAAAATGAATTACCGTAAGCTTTTTCTAACATTAGCAGTGATTCCGCACACGAAATTTGGTAAGAAATGCAAAATTTGAGATAAAGCCTTGTTCGATATTTTTATCCTTTGTAAAAATCGCAACGTACTGTTGAGGTGTACCGACTTAAGCAGCTGCTGTTAATAAACTGATTGAGAGCTCGGGCTCACATTGGCTTAGTAATTAAAGTCAGTCCTACCAACTTAGCAAAAAAAAATTTTTGTTTTAGAAACATCATTGATTCGGAAAATTTATTTAAAATTGTTGGGCTGCTTTTTTGTCAATGGAAGTCTAGGTTGGGATGGCCTTCAGTGCCTTTAGCGAATTTCGTTTAGCCATTTCTGCTCATTTTTAGTGCGATATTCGCCAAAAATTCACTTCTCGTTACCAATAGAGTGATGAGTTTAATGAATGTAGGGTCATCAGCTACTTTGTCAAGCATTGCATTTACAAACTCTACTCGATGTTGCTTTTTACAAAAGATGAATGAAACTTTTGATAGCTGATCTATAAAAGTTTGATACCCTTTGCTACCTTTGTTATTGTTATTAAGAGACGTGAATACCAAACTGACATGAAGCAAGTTTTCGATGATGTTATGGCTTTCATATATAAATTTGCCCATTTGGATTTAAATTATAATGGATAGGCGGCTAAAACAATAGAACATTGCAGCTCTCTCGCATATAGTTCTCATGCTTAAAGCTCTCTTTTGGAATTATCTTAAATATTATTCCACTCTTCAAGTAGTCTCTATTACAAATCCAAATAAGTCGTTTTTTATTTTCTATAATTCAATTTTGAAATCAAACATACCTTGCAGACCCTTTGTATAGACCCATGCTATAATAGCTTAACGCACTTCTGCACTCGTGACCAACCTTAAATACTCAACCGACATTGCGGTCATCAACGCGTCTGAGCTTGGCGATTTAATGTAATTAATTCCGAACTTTTGCACGAAAGTAAACAAAAAGAAATCAAAAAACTAAGCACACAGAAACAGAGCGCGAACAAATGCAACAACAAAAATTCACTTAATGGTAAAATAAGTATATCAGATACAATACAAGAACAGATCCAGTCTACATAGACAAAGTAGGCAAACAAGTAAATGAAATTTGACTGAATGGAAACCAATAAAACGCAAACAGTAGATATGTATGCATACATATATCTCGCTGTGAGAGCAGGACAACACTTTCTACACTTGAAGCAGAATTCGAATACCCCAGGCTTCTCTTAAGTAATTAAGTAATTACATAAATGCTGGACGAAAAGTATCCATAACGAGCCACAAAGGACTTAAGTAGTTGCTGCAGCAAACTTAATGGAATAAGCTCTCCGCGCGGCTTCAGGCATAAACAAGACAGCAAATAAAGTAATCAAGTGAATAATAGAACTTATGAAGGTTTTAGGTTGTGCTTTGAGTTCGCAGAAGACGACATTAATGTGTTACCATGCAATAATTGATTTTTTTTCGAGAATTTCAATATAAATTATTTTGCTGTTTTTAAATCCCGTAAGGCGAGCATAAAATTACATTTAACATATGGAAATAACTCAAATTGTTCGATGCAATCAGTAGATAGTTGTTAAAAATAGCCATCAGATTATTTCAGTCTTTGACTCAGAAATTGATAATTCTTCAGTAGTTGCCTTCATTAACTATTCACACGTTCTTTGTCGGCTACTCCCACGGTCGACTTATGAGATGATGTCATTGTCCACGCCTCCGCACACATATAGCAGGACGGGAATGTTGAAGGACTTGTAGGGTTTGGTCTTTGTTCGTCGGAAGAGGACTTAACTTTTTAATTGCCAATTTAGTCCAAGTAGCATCTGTTGGCAAGAGTTATTTTGCGTTGGATTTCGAGGCTGACACTGTTGTTGGCGTTAATGTTGGTTCCAAGATAGACGAAATTATCTACGACTTCGATGTTTTGACTGTTAGCAGTGAAGTGGGAGTCTAGTTCCAAATGCGATGACAGGTTTTTTTTTTTTGATGACGGGACATATTTCGTCTAGCCCTCGTTCGCTACCAGGCCCATTTTCTTCACTTCCTTATCCATTCTGGAAAAAGCAAAGCTGTACACTCCTATAGGAATTTGTACCTTCTCGATTCAGCTCTTCAGCTCTCGTACGATAGCAACTCAGTTTTGCTGAAACCTTGTTTGGTATCTAGCTGCTCGGAGAAGTCCTTCAACGTCAGTTTACACAGCCGTGTTATCATTGCGGTGATCTCTTTCAAGATTTTACTCATGGTGAAAATGTGATCAGTTGATAAGGTCTAATCAATTTATTCACGGTTGGCTTCAGTCTTTGACACGCTAAGGAAGCTTATCCCATTGTAATTGGCGTAGATTGTGTGATCATCCTTTTGTGGATTCAGTAGAGCACACTCAGGCTCCAAT
Organism: Bactrocera tryoni; assembly: GCF_016617805.1. Lineage (NCBI taxonomy): Eukaryota > Metazoa > Arthropoda > Insecta > Diptera > Tephritidae > Bactrocera > Bactrocera tryoni. The sequence goes on from NC_052499.1 coordinate 17,250,470, forward strand.
CATCAGGCCTGCTTTCATCCGACCATATCTTGCATAGAAGCTGAATCATGCACCTTGTCAGTTCTTCGCCGCCGCATTTGTATAGCTCGACCGATAATATATCGGCCCCTGCCTTTTTGTTGTCCTTCAGGCGGGTAATTGCTATTCGAACCCCTTCATAGTCGGGGAATGGAGCATCTGTTCTCTCCATAACGTTAGTATGCTCTGAACATCATGCTCCGATTATGAAACCTTCTGTTAGTTGCCGCAACTTTTCGTTGAATATTCGGGCATTGCACCCTTTTTCCCTTTCCGATCATTAAATTCAATATGTGCTTGGTTCAGCATTCCTTCCCTGAAAAGCTGTAATCATCAGATGTTGGAAAATTGCAGCTTTGTTATCACCAATTGTTCCTATTTATGGATCGCCGTTGCAACGTTCCTCGAGTTCTTTCTACATAGCCCCCAATAGACTAATAGAAATACTACCTTTTAACGAGTTAAATTAAAGATGGATGTGTCTTAAGGACCTTGATATTATGAACATTATAAAAACTTGAAAATTTATCAATAATGTATGACTAGTTTGAGTAGCATGAAGGCTACCGTTCCTCAAATTCAAAAATTAGATTTCTATCATTTTACTAAATTTTTCTCTGCTCATAAACGTTGGTCAACGAAAACACAGCTTTAATTACATTTCTCAATCCTCAGATTAGAGCTGTTGGTATTCGCCTAATTGACTAATCGAAAAAACCTGAAAGGGCATTATTGAAATAATAATATTCGGTTTGCAGTATTTGGATGATAGGAAGTCGTCGAGTATTCAATTAACCGCACATTTTCAACTATATTCGACTATCCGAATAGTACATATTAACCGCTTAATATTTATACGAATGGTTACAAACCGGATATTCGAATAATTGGTTTTCAGGTTATTGATTTTAAGAGCTCTACCTAAGATGCTCCAGCTTTTGTCCCGCACAAAGCATTTAATTATTATTAGAGCCTAATATCAAAGCTCAAATTCAAGTACAGTTTCAGCATTGTTCTGCAAAGTTCCCTGAGATAGCATTAGTATGTGTAAGAGTTGGTCATTAGCACGATTTAATCGGCTTACAGCACTAAGTATCGAATACTCAATCAAAGCATGACACGCAACTTGTCATTGAATGCGAGTATTGATATTTGCACACAAGCATTTAACTCGGACGGACGGACCCAGCCTTATACATGTATATGTATATAGGTATAAATTTAGCTTAATTAAAGCACTCAGGCATCTTACATGACCAAAATTTGAGGAAGTTAGTTTATGCGATTCAGCAGAAAGCATTCGGCGAATTTGCAAAATTTCGGTAATTCTGAAAATCAAATTTATTTAGAACATTCAAGAATCTCCATTTGCTTTCAAAATTTTTAACAAATTTTTCTTCTTCCTTGCTTTCTGCTTAAACAAACTTATTATATTTAAGGGGGTATCCTCATGTAATCACTTCATTTTCTAAAACTGTCATGGTCCTAAAAAAAAAATTATTCAACCGATTGCTTTAAAATTTACATATGTTCTTCTACTCATTTATAGTTATCGTCCATACCAGAATTGTTAATTTTCGAAAATATTTTCATTTTTTTTCAACGATTTTTAACGAAAAAAACAAGATTTTCGTGACTGTTTTTTTAAAGTTCGACATTTTTTTTTAATGAAATTGTTTATACATTATTTGGTAGGGACGATAGCCGCAAAACTACTGAATAATAATCCATTCGATTTTTTTTATTTCAGACAACATGAACAGCCGCTATCACCATGACCAGAGAACTATGTACTTTTTTTGTTGGGGACTTCTTTGATTTAAAAAAAAATATATTAGAAATGTAAAAAACGAAAAAAAAAATTTTTGGTACATTTCAAAATACAAATAAAAATATATTAAAAAATTAAAATGATTGAATTTTGTTGTCGCATAAAAAATTTTTCCTAAAAAATGGTAAAATGTATGCGTTCACATGAGAGTACCCCCTTAAGTTTCTGCTAACCTATCTTTTATCTTTTGAAATCGAAAACCACCTTACTTATTATGTATATGATTAGTTGGTCCACATTTCTTCAGAGAGTGAAATCGTTTTTGATCGACACTCAACTGTGACTGAGTACATAGCACGGCATTAAAAATACTACAGAAAGATCTTTATTGAGCATAATCTTTGTAAAAAGTAACAGTCAGTTAAAGAAATGAGATATACCTTCCATATTCAGTTCCACTTTCATAGATATTTGCAGTTCTCAGTTAAAAAAATTATATTATTCAAATTTTGCTGACAACTCATGGTTAAGATGCTCAATTTATCGTGCAATACTGTTACAGCATTTTGTATAATTTTCCACATTGCCCTAGCTCTTATTAAAAGTCATATAACTTACTTTTATAATCATTTGTTTCTTCTCAGTAATTGCTGCTGACAAGTGACAAACAACAGACTAATTGACTATTCGCCGTATTCAGCTGATTCGCTGTACATTAATCCAGCTTTCAGTTATTTCTCAGCAGCTGTGTGCACACTGCCCATTTGATCCATTGCAAATTTTGTATTTAACCAAACCATTCCTTGAATGCACAGCTTTCACTACTGACTGGCATATCCATTTCATCTTTGGCAAACTAAACTATTATTTAAATTGCGGTATGTTTACAAATGGAAGCAACTGTGCGCGCAGAAATACTTTACTTAATACAAACCTACACTTAACAAAGTTAGTGCTACAACTGTGCATGTCCTTCTGCTAAATTGCTACGCTAACATTTTTACTGCATTAAGCATTTGCTTTAAAGCTTTGTCGCTTTCGTCGAAATTGTGCTTCTACGTTCAGATTGTGATCAAAGTATTTCAAAAACTTAGAAGTGCACTACTGCCAAACGAAAACGACTGTTGAGTACAGCAACATGCTCATACATACCCAACAGGAAAATTTACTATTTTGTGTTGTGCTCAATCGCTTGCCTGCTTTCTTGCTCATGTACCCCTAACCTATAAGCATCGAACTTGACATTTTCATGTACTTTAAAACAAATCTATCTGATTAGTTACAATTTCTTGCAGGGTAGCTACTTGCATATGGTTTTGATGTACACTTCTACGAATTTTTATGTAGAATTATCATTGGTTTGCTTTTCACTTCTTCTGTCGGCATTTACTTTTGTGCTTTTTAATTAACCTTAATAAAAGATGAATATCTTTGAAGTCGGCAGTATTCAAATGAAAAACTTTCTTTCTATGTACGTGTGAGTTTATAGTATTTTTTATATAATTATATTTTATATATTATCGTTTAACTGAGATATACAAAATTTCAGACAGTGTAGAAGAGTATCTAGATTAAAGTTGCACGTTAGAGGCTAGATGGACAGTATATAATTGTATTTTGAATAAAATAAATTAATTTTGGCGAAAAAACCATTTGTTCTGTTTTTTGTTTAAGTCCTGTTTACTCTGGAACTCACCTTGCATATATGTATATATATATGTATGTATATATATGTATGTATATATATATTCATTAAATTCACGTTTTCAAAAGTATTTTGAATAAAATAAATGAAGTGTATTGAGCATTCATACAGTACACCATGTCGTATGAGCAACATAGCCTCAAGTTTCATATCATATACTACATAAATTCCGAAAACTAAAACTTTAGATGCATTTGTAAAACTCAACTTGGGGAAATAACGCACACCCTAATATGCATACATAGTAAACGAATTTATACTCCAAAGAGCCATAAAAATAGGCAATTAAGTATTTAATATATTTTTGTGCTTGTCAAAGATTTATTATACAATAAAGTCGTTTATTCAACAGCATTAATTAAGCCCTAACTTAAGTGAACTAAAGGCAATTTACAGGATCAGCAGTTATGAGTGTGAATAAGCCATAAGCCCTGGCAGCTAGTGCTTCTCACTCTGTAAGATAATAATTGTAATATTATTTTTCATTTAATAAATAAATAAGAGTGTGAAAAATATATAAAGATTTGCTTTGTTTCTGCAAATATACTATACATGTGATATACAAGGTCTGTCGCAAAAGAAACGGAACTTTTTAAATATAACTGTTTCTGGTGGCGCCACCTATTGGTGGATATAAGAAATAAAAAGTTTGATCACTTTTTGACATTTCGTAAAAATTTTAAGATAATTGGATAACTACAATCGATGTTATCGATCAAAAAGTGACAGCAGCTTTTGGTCATCGGTCGTAAAATGCAAAGAGCAAATATTAAATTTTGTTTTAAACTTGGGAAAACGTTTACTGAAACATTGCAAATGATGAAAAAAGTTTATTTTGATCAGTGCCTATCCCGTAGTAATGTGCATGAGTGGTTTCAGCGATGCCAAGAAGGTCGTGAGGACCTCTGTGACGATAAGAAGTCGGTCGTCTTCAGAAGTCACAAATAAAGGCAATGCTGATTTGTTTTTACGATTCCGAGGGTATTGTATACCGAGAGTTCATCCCACTTGGCCAAACGATTAATGCTGTGTTTTACCTTGGTGTTATGAAGCGTTTTTTGTCACGCATTCGTCGTCCTCGACCACAATACCGCGAGGCAGGGTCCTGGCGTCTGTTGCGAAATTTTTTAACGAAATCGCATATGCTGTTTCTTCTATACTTACTTATAGTTTAGGATTTGACCGATATCATTCACACATAATTAGTTAGTGGACTCAGTTCCAAAATTTACTCAGAGGCGTTAGTAATAATTAAAGGATAAGTCAGTTGGTATAGTAATAAATCCCGTATATCCTTGTCTTCATGATGTTAGTCTCAGATGGCCTTTCGTAGCACTTAAAGAAATTGTCAATAATATTAAAAGAACAAGCAATTTTCATAAATTATATGTGACAGACTAGAGTGATCTTAGTATGGAACGTTTTAGCATGGAAATTGCCTCACTGGTATCAATGCAACTTTACAGTGCAGACGTATGCCAGTACCATATTCTCTCCAAAGTTGAGGGTTTAAAAGGACGCCTTTTAAAACTTTACCGCCTAACCATTTTGGCTGCGATTTGACGCACAACAATTTTGTCACAAATGTAGTCAAAAGAGAGGAGAAGAACGATCTTAAGTCCGAAGTAGATATTTCTAAAGCCTTCTTTATCGATGCAGTACAACATGTGGTATCAAAAAATCAAAAGACAGTGGTTATGGAGTCAAAAGACTGCCTCAAAATAACGGGGTTTTCAATAAAAGCGCTACAAAAGTTTCTTTTAATGGGCCACCATGAGCACGCTTGCAGAAGTCCAGACGCTGAACTCAATTTTCGACGGTTTTCAAGCATAGAGCTTATGTTGAATATTGAAAAACGAGCGAACCAAGAAAAAACTAGAGCTAACTATCTATCAAAAATATACTATACTACATATTTATATACATACATTACCTGCGTTAAGGGCGATGTGCGCCTAAAAACGCGCTATGTTGCGCCCATCATTTCGCCACTGACGCGGAATGCTTGGCGCGGTTCGAGTAGGTTCAAGTCTGGTTTTGTGTGGCGGTCGGGCGGCTGAAGTGTGAATTTTCACACAACACATACGGTTGATGCGCTAAGTACAGAAGCTAAAGCAACAGCCACAACAAGAAAAACAAAACAACAACAATGGCGTTGGAAATACATATTACAAAACTTGAGCGAAACAACGGCAGGTGGCTTTTGATTGCCACAACACTACCAAAAGCAATTATTTCCACTTTGACATTACAACACGTGCAGGTGGCAGCTCAAGTGCGAGAGACTCTCGAAGGCTATGCAAAATGTCGGTGTGCGTGTGTGTATTTATGTGTGCACGTGTGTGAGTTGCGTCGGTGACCACATATGATGCGCGTTGCCTATACGTAGGCGTTGTAACATGCATTTTGTTTTGACTCATTTGTAGCAGGTGCACCATAAATACACACACACACGAGTTGTATTAAATTAACGACTGCACGAGTGCGAATTCATGCGAAAACACACACTCGTGAACGCAGTCTGACGAACTGCTGGCGTGGTGCTTGAAAGTACGCAAACATAACCAAAAAATGCACAACTCCACGGGTGCAGTGCTATGCATTTACCGCAACAATAAAAACAAATATTTTGAACGATAAAAATGACTGTTGACAAGCAGCAATATTCAGGCAGGCAGGCAGCCAGCTGTGTTGGAGATTGAGTTTGGAATTTTGCGCTGTCACCGCTACCAGAAGTTGCATAGCTGCCTGCCTGCCTGCCAAACGGATGAAAAAATAAAAACAAAAACAAAGAACAAAAACGAAACGCATACAGAGAATAGATCGACAAGAATTAAGGTAGAAATTTGAATGCAAAAAGTTAGACGCAATAAGTCTACAACAGACTCTGCCTCGATTTGATTTATTCGCACAGAAAAGGGGGTCACCGCTTTCAACAAAAAGTTTAACGTTTTCAAAAAAATTTGAGGTGACCAAAGGGAGAAAATCAAGCAAATATCGGTGTATGTGTATTAAAGTTTCACGTCGGTGATTGGCAGCCGGAGATTTTTGGTTCGACCCATTTTCTGAGCAATATCAAAAACCTGCTTGTGATTTCACAACGCCAACGTACGTTTGGAACCACGTACGAGGATCTTCGAAGCCAAAATAATTATTGACATACAAAGAGCAAGCAAAGTGAATCAAACAAAAAATAGCGCAAAGGTGTTTTATCAGCTCAATTTTTTGGACAAAATTTAGCTTTTGATAGAGTGTCGTACAGGCATAATTCTGCACTGTAAAGTAGCATTGATATCAGTGAGGTAAGTAATTACCATGCTACAACCTAGTATACTAGGTCGAATCTATTTCACAACATATATTTTCTGAAACATGTTTTTAAAAAAAGTTTTTAATAGCTCTTTTGCTTCTTCAGTATTATGGATAATCTCTTTAAGTACTACGAAAGATCTTCTGATGATCTACTTGGCGAATGCAAGGCATTTTATGATGACTAGATGACCTTTTCTTAGTTTTCTAACACTCAAGTGTTCCTCCGTTTCCGAAAAAGAGGGTCGGATGAATGTGCATTTATTAACTCTAAATTATTAACAACAAATTTGGTTCTTCTACGCGCAATTCAGTACCTTACGTCAAGCTCCTACTCCATATTGCTCGAACCCCATCTGAGAATGCGAGAAAAATGTTAACAGAAAATGCGAGACTGGCGATATAGAGAGACTTTAGTCCCCAAAAACGCTAAATTATCTGTCGTCTCATACAAAAACTATATTCCGAAGTAAATGGAATTGCTCAACAGTCCAGCTTCTCCTCTCGTCTTGTATTGGTGAATTGATATGACAGTAGTTAGATACCTACATATATAGATAACGCTTTACAAAGCTCGTCTGTTATCATATATAAATTAAGTTTTTTACCCCATTTTTGAACATTTTTAATTATTAGAGTGAGATATTATAGAGATATTTTTAAGCAACTTCCTCAGTAAACTCAAATTTTGAGTATTAGTAAGTGATTTCCCCGCCATAACCGGAATTCCCGCATTTAATTTTTCAACTACATTTTTATATGTGCGGAAGAAATTGCGGGAATATAGCGCGGGAATTCCCGCAATTGTTTTATTGAAGGAAACATGAATGACGGGAATTCCCGCAATTTACGCGAATGTGTTAAACTTATTTAACTCAAAACTTGAGTATTAGTAGAGGTTCCGTTGAGCAGAGTTTCTCAGTAAACTCAAACGTGAGTACTAGTGAGAAATTTAGTTGAAGAACTTCCTCAGTAAACTCAAATTTTGAGTATTAGTGAGAGATTCGGTTAAGTAGTTTCCTCATTTAACTCAAAACTTGAGTATTAGTATGAGATTCATTTGAGCAGCTTCCTCATTAAACTAAAATATTGAGTATTAGTGAGATACCCGATTAGGCAGTTTCCTCAAATTATGAATGTTAGTGAGAGATTCAGTTGAGTGGCGTTCTTCAGTAGATTTAAAATTTGAGTACTAGTGAGAGTTTCGGTTAAGCAATTTCCTCAGTAAACTCAATACCTGAGTACTTATGATTGATTCCGTTGAGTAGAATTCCTCAGTAAACTCAAATCATGAGAAACTCGAATAGAAATATCTTCTTCTGTTTGAAAAACTCAATAGCTTTGATGTCTTTTTTTTTTTGAACTTGATAACTGAAAAAGTTTCCTCCCAATTTCTTTCCATAAAGCATTTTCACGAAGTAAAGTTGCAAAAGATGAAATGATGAAAATTATCGAAATTCAAGTCGTCTTCTATACACAGCTGTACTAAGTAGAGCCATAACCGACATAAATACCCTTTTCAAAAACGGTCACATTTCGTTGCGCTCATGATAAAATGCAAAAGTTCTGCACACGTAGCAATAAAATATTTCCATTGCTGAAATGTTGCATTCTAACTCCGAGCTTGTGACATAACTTTGCACAAACACACATTGCCACCAAAGCAGTTGCATCACTCGTACTCAACGTAACTCTTTTGTCGGCGCTTTTTAGCGTTACTCGCAAATTGAATTGCTGCGTGTTCGACACAAAGTCAAAAAGTGTCAACGCTTGAACAAAATGTGAAAATGAAATATATACTATATTGTATTGTTAAAAACTTCGAAACTTTGTGCCAGTGGACACACGTACGTTCCCTTGTACAAGGTTAACAACTGTGTCTGCGACTTCTGGCACTTCTACAACATTTTTCGGCACTGCACTTGAACCAAGCATTTTGCATCAACTTCAATAAAATTGGCGCGTTTAAGAAGCTTTACTATTGAATATACATATGTAGAAAGTGAAGTAAATGTTCTTGCTATAAAAGATTTGCTATAAAATATTTAATGTGAGCTGAATTCCATAAATAATAAACGAATATTATATGGAAGAATTTCACATTATATAGTATTTGTATATACTAATGATATTTAAATATAATTTACAATACAAGTAATTTACAATTCCATCGAAACTGCGCGTGAATTCGTCAGAAATCAGCCGAAATCATCATTGAAATTCTTGGCAATGGAATTGAACATCTCCAAAACATCGATTTATCGCATTTTGACCGAGCATTTGGGCTTGCGAAAGGTGTGTGCACGGTTTGTTCCGTTCAAATTGACTGACGACCAAAAATTGCTCCGAATTCAACATTCGAAGGACGATTAGTTGACCAAAAATCTCATTTTAACCATTAACCTCCTCACCTGATATGGCACCGTGCGACTTCTTCCTTTTCGGAGAAATGAATTTGCCCATGAAGGGAAAGTGTTATACAGACGTAGAGGTCATTCAAAAGGCTTGCACCGGTATAATGACGGCCACACCGGTCAGCGAGCTAAAACACTCGTTCGACATGCTTTTGGACCGTGCAAAAAGCTGTATTGAAGCTGAAGGAGACTATTTTGAATAAAATAAATTGATTCTGCCGAAAAAAGCATTTTTTCTGCGTCCATCAAACGTTCTCGTGACATAAGTTAACACAATTTTTTATACTTTCATAGGAAGGTTACCTTGAAAATGTTAAAACTGAGCCAGTTTTATTTATCAGAAAGTATAAAATACCGGAGGCACGTCTTCCCTCATTGGGGGCTATCGACTTCACCCTGTCCAAAAGGTGAATTACTTGGGCCTCATCATTGATAGAATACTATCATGAAAGCCTAATGTTGAAAAGAGGGTGAATAGGTACTGGTAGCCCTTTATTGCTGTAAAGAAGCTTTTGAAATGCGTTGAAGTTTCTCATCAAAGGTTGTGCTTTGTGTTTACGAAACCAAAGTTTAGTCAATATTGTTCTATAATTTTTGCGTGAGCTACCTTTGAGCTCACAACCAACTCTTGTTTCAGACTATCAAACCACTGTAGTGGTTTTCGAACAGAAGTGACAGCCATCAAAGCAGCAGCGGATGTATTTCCCTGAAGTGCGTCTTACTTTAGGGAGGTATGCATCCACTTCGATAGCAGAGACGGCCTCAGGTTTTGAGCTCGCTGCCAGTGAGCCATATTAAACTTGTCTGCGTACCTGGCCACAACGGAATTATCGGAACTTGTAAAGCCGATGAGCTTGCAAGAAAAGGCACTCATACGCAATTTCCATCCGAGTAGGAAAGAGCAGGGTTTTCCCCATCGTCATGCATTGGGACGCTTGATCTATGGGCCTCACACGAGCTTAGCTAGCATACGTCAGCAACCACCTTCTGGCCCTTCATAAAAATTCCTTTGAACTGCTAGCTTTTAGTAAAGCTCTCATCGCCGCTATAACAAGCGTCGTAACTGGACACTCACATTGTCATTCATGAGGTGAGGCTAAAGAATTTGTAGGATACAACTTGTCAAAGTTGCAATGATGTCTCCGGCATACGCCAGCAGTTGTACACTCTTGTAGAAGATTGTACCATCTCTATTTAGCACTGCAGCTCGAATTATTTTCTCCAGCAATAGATTGAAGAAATCGCATGATAGGAACTCAGCTTGTCTGGAACCTGTTTGGTTTGGTATCGACCGGCTTGGAGAGGTCCTTTCAGATCTTGACGGAGCTCTTAGTGTTGCACAACGTCAGTTTACACAGCCGTATTAGTTTTGCGGGGATACCATATTTCGACATGGCGGTCGTGCTGTCAAAAACAGCTTTGAAATCGACGAAGAGGTGGTGCATGTGGACTATCTTTTCACGGATCTATTCCAAGATTTGGCGCATGGTGAATATTTGTTCAGTTGTTGGTTTTGTAAGTGTGAAGCGACACTGATAAGATCCAATCAGTTTTTTAACGGTAGCCTTTAATCTTTCACACAGTACACTCAATAGAACCTTATACGCGATGCTCAAGAGGCTTATCCCACGGTAGTAGGATAAGTGGGTAGTTTCGGGGTCTGCCTTTTTGGGAATTGGGCAGTTCACACTAAAATTCAAAATCATCGGGCATGCTTCCGTCCGACCATATTCTACGAAGAAGCTGATGCATTCTCCTTATCAGTTCTTCACCGCCATATTTGAGTAGCTCGGCCGGCAAACCATCGCCCTCCCACGCCTTGTTGTTCTTCAGATGAGTAATTGCTATTCGAACTTCTTCATGGTCGGGCAATGGAATGTCTGCTCCATTCATCCATCTCCAAGTGGTATGCTTTCACTGCCATTCAGCAGGCGGAGGAAGATTTCCTTCCATAAAGTGTTCTCCGCAACTTATCGTGGAATTTTCGAGCATTTCTCTTGTCGGCTGCAAATGCGTCTCGCTTTCTCTTCCCCGCCTCAATAAATATGCCTCAGGTCTAAGCGTTTTGCCAATGTGTCCTTACAGGTCTGTTGTATATACCTTAAGTTCTGGACATCACAACGGACAAGCACCTATGTAGTCCAAATGAAATTATTCGTGGCCGCAGCAGTAATCAATTACCAATCAATCAATTCACCTAACTTAACCAATGTAAAATTTTTTTGTTTGCCATGATTGCTTCACAACATTTCGCATGGCTTATTATCTAAGGCAACATTACAATAACCAATTAAATTTTTGAGATCGAACCAGTACGGCGAATAGCTGTCATACAAACTGACCTATAAAATTCAACTTTTTATGTTGAAATTTTTTTGTTTGTGAACGGTATTATAGCTTCAGTGCAACTGAATTTAACGATTTTTCTTGTTTTTGTATTACACTGCTTAAACAAGGTAACATAAAAAGCTAATTATGTAATTAGTATATATTTTAATTTGCTATGATTATACTTACGGCGATATGCATAAATAAAATTAATTACAATAAGTAGCTAATAAACCGTTTAAAAATATTAATTAAGGCTGACGTAAGGTCATTAGTTTTAAACGTGCTGATTCATATGCTTAAAAAGCAGATAATCCAGATTGCATAGCAATAAAAATTTAAAGCGATGCCATAATACACTAAAAAATGTAAATTACTTAACCAATTACAATAACAAACAATTATAAAAGGGCTAAATTCGTATGCAGCCGAACATAATACAAAAGTACTTACATATGACACACTCAGGCAATTTGCAATAGACAAAAAGTAAAAAAATACCGCCAGGTATCAGCAACACTTTATAACATGATATGTTGCATATCGATGCAGTATTCATTATTAGAAGAAATGACAGAACATAAGTCGTTATACTGGCAACTTATAAGCCTGTTTTATAAAAAACAAGCAATTTTTGTACCACTCTCTTTGACGTTTTCGAACTTTTATAAATAGTAACTGAAAACTTTTGCTTGAAATATGGTTAGTTCTAGACATAGGCAAGTCTACCAAGAAGACCCCCTAAATGTCTGGCATATCGGTCGAGTAGAATCTGAAAAACCGTGAGTATCGTTTTGACAGTTTTGAGAAAAACGCGTTTACATACATATTCCATGTATACTTCTTTTTCAGAACTCAATTTATTTTGAGGGACATAAGTATTTTAGTTCGGCCCGAACTGAAACTTTAAACGCGTTTTTCTCGAAACTGTCAAAACGATACCCACGGTTTCTCAGATTATAAACTTTGAAAATACAGACAAGAATAACCCTTTAAGGTGTTACATGTGCTTCCTACGGTAAAAAACAGCTCTTTTTCAACAACTTTTTTCTCATATAAAAAATTATATATTTTATTACAACTATTTTTTATTGATACAAACATATGTACACTATTAACAAAGAAATTTTGAAATTTTTGGAAAATATATTTTAAACTCGGCCATTGTGATGCCATTTCCGCTGACCTTTCGGAAAAAAGATACGCCTGCGTTGACAGGATAACTCTTTACAAGATCATCTAAAGTGCAAAAATATGTGTAAAAACCTTAACTTGGAACCTAAACGAAGGAAAAACACTGAAAATTGGATTTTTGGCAGACATTTTTACAAAAAAAAAGTAAATTTCACGACACTTGTTCTAGTTCTAATCGAAAAAAGTCCTTCGTTCAAGATCGGTGGAGTAGTTCTCGAGAACTCTTGCCAACTGGCTTCAAAACTTAGCCTAGCTAGCCTCGAGCGCACAAGTCCTCAAGGATGTATCTCCGAAACTATTATTCAGATCAACTTGAAAATTAAATTCAATATTCTAGAGGTGTTGCAGAATTTAATAAGACAATAAAAAGGTCGATTTTTTAAAACCCGTAAGGCCGCGGCCACGCAGTAAACGACTGAGCGATGAGCGGCTGAGCGGCTGATCGGCTGAGCGACGATTTTGAGCGACGTATGGCTTTTTACTGAGCGATTAGTTGCTAAAATGCCGTTGTCAAGGGCTGTACAGCGTATATTACTGCTTGAAAAAAGATATCATGTTTATAGAATCTTGCTACGTATAAAAAAAAGAAAGTATGGGGTTCATCCTATAAACCAAACAAGATGGAGTTTCGGTGAATTTAATCATTTGTGTCAAAATCTACCTAAATTTCCAGATAGATTCTTTCAATATCTACGTATGTCTATACAATCTTTTGATATATTGCTTAATGTTCATGTTAATATGTTAACAATCAATTTTTTTTATGAATAAAAGAAACACTCTCCAGAACAACCACATATTTCTCCCAGTTTTTTCCATATGTTGTCAGTGATATTTTTATTTTTGAAGTCTTTGTGGCTATCCTGCCACAAAACCGGGTAGCTTTGCATCTCAGAAATAAGCATTTCAATGCAAAATTTGTCCATTCTTTCTGTTCGTCGCTCAGCAGTCAACTGAAAATTAGAACATGTTTTAATTGTTAAGCGACGTCGCTCAGTCTCAGAGAAATCGCTCAGTCGCTCATCGCTTACTGTGTGGCCACTTCAATGGCATTTCATATGTTTTAATTTCGTCGCTCATCGCTCAGCCGCCCATCGCTCAGTGCGTGGCCGCGCACTAAGCCCATGTAACCTCTTAAGGGGTTCTATACACTTGCAAGTCAGAAAATGTTCCTCTTCTTCGTGCCTATTAGTTGAAGCTGCATAAACCATAAAAATAAAAAAAAATTGAATTTTATAAGTTTCATAAAATTTAATATTCCTTTGGAAAAATTTTGAATTCCCCTTCGCCGTAAGCGATCTCTTGTAGAAAGACCGAAAAACATGTCTGAAGTTGAGCAAGACATGTCTTCTTATAATTTTAATGAAATTCAAAAGCTTAAGAAATGTATTCTTACTATCAATGAAGAGAGATGCTGATCGAAGTACTCGTCGAAAGCTTGATTTTTGACAAAATGGCGACTGCCAAAAAGCATTAGTCGTTTTTATGAAAAACTTCATAGTGTAAAAAATCATAATTATTGTCAATAGTCTAATTCCTTCAATCATTCTTTAGCAAATATAACCAAGAAAATCTTGCGAAAGTTTCAAGCCAAATGGCCAGTTATTTTGGAAAAACTTTGCCATCAACTTAAGCTTTTTTTAAGACACATTTCAATTGGCAAAAGCGCTAATATAAATTAAAGTGAACTGTAAATGCAATTCAACGACATAGCTAAATTCCAAGGCCTTATGAATAGTATATCAAAATGGCGTAGTTTAGGGCTAACTGAGACCGTAGCGACGACACTCTTACCTACCTGCCATACTAATGCGCTAAATGAGCCTAAAACTATGCTTCGTATTGCGATATCCATATTCCAGTAGTTGGAAAACAATGGAATATTTAACATTTCTCTTATCGAGCTATTTAAGTAGATCATTTATAAGAGTATAGGATTTATTAGTGATTAAAACCTAAGACGTAACAATTTATTTATAAACATTGATATAACATACTTATAGTATATATTAATATTAATAAATAAATAAATGTACATAAGCCATATTTTGCTTTCATTACTGTAATTTTATACGTGTATTTATGCTTGAAATGTTTATTTACACTTATTGTGGCACTCGAAGTGCTCAATAAATTTTAAAATGCAATTAATATGGAATTAAAAGTGCACTCAACTTAAACACCCATGAAAACTATTGAGTGTAATACTTGTTGTAAATTACATAACTGAAATTGCTGTAAGCTGATATGCCGTGCGATGTGTGTGTACGAGGTCAGGTCTTCTCTCATTCTTTTATATGTAAGTTTGCTAGTTGGCATAGATTTGTATTTTTGGTTGAATCTTGGTTAGAGTTTTGTACATTAGGCTGGTCTTTAAATAATAAAATCCTTACAGTACTGGGCATTAATACGAAACTGGTGAAATAAGCGCTTACCTGGAGACCACCACTGCTTACTTTACTAGAAAGCAAAGCTTCTTTTATTCTTGCAACCAGTTGCTGCTGAGTATAATAAATTTGTTCACCTAACGGTTGTACCTATCACCTAAAACTTAGCGAGATCTAGTAATTGAACTGTAACTGTCTCAAGTGCCAATAAAACAAAAAAAAAACCGCTCGTGGTAATGAAAATATTGCTGCCGTTCAGGCAAGTGTTGCCGAAGGCAATTGTCGATTCCAAGACGGTCTCAAGAATTTGGACTGTCTCAAACCACAACCTGGCGGATATTGAGAAAGGACTTGGGCTTGCTTCCGTAAAATATGGTTCTCAATCAAAAACTGAGGCCATTGTCATTGTAAACGTTGTGAATTTGCTGATTTTGCCTTAGAACAACTTGTAAGTGATAGCAATTCTTTTAAGAAAATCAATTTTTGCGATAAGGCTCAAATTTATTCATGAGTAATCTTTTTATTCACCTCAATTGATTGTTTGGTGTGGTTTCTGGTCTGGTGGTATCATCGGTCCGTACTTCTGCCGAAATGAAGCTGGTAACACCGTTGCAGTCAATGAATAGCGGTATAGATCGTTGATAACCAACTTTTTATGGTAGTAAATGGAAGAAGTTGATCGTGACATAATCTGGTTTCAACAAGACGGGCCTACGTGTCATGCAGCAGATGCAACAACCGAATTATTGCGAAGAAAGTTTGAAGATTCGATTATTTCAATAAATTGTGACATTGAATGGCTTCTAAGAAGTTGTGGCTTAACACTACCAGACCACTTCTTGTGAGATTATAGAGTATTTGAAGTATTTGGTCTTAAGCAATAAAACAAACTCTCTTCAAGCTTTATAGACATGAGTTGTTATATACAACTTGATTTAATGGAAGAAGAGTTCTTCGAACTTGTTTCTGCAAAAGAAGTCGTAGATATCATTTGAATGATGTTATATTCAGAACTTAATTGTGTCGATTGTAGTGTGCATTAAATAAAAACAAACATTTCAATTTCCTTAACAATTAGTGCGTGTGCGTTTTTATTTCTTCCGATAAGCAAGTCCTCTAACTCTTGTTGGAAAATCCATCGATCCATGAATTTCCCCACCTCCCATTTACTCCATAAGTTGCTTTTTCTAATTCTAAAAGATGTTACATCCAATATGTCTGTGTAAGTTGTATTCACATAATTACACGAAACATGTTCTCAAGTGCTACCCGTTTGTTTGAATATCTAATATTGTTTGTTCGATACCTATCTCTCTAACACTTGGCGAATCGATAGATAGCTTATGTAGTTTTTAGGACCAATATCATGTAGCAGTATATCATAATGAAGCTTAGTAAGTCTATGTCCTCACCACTTATATTAAATAAGAACTAATTATATAACTATCCTACTATTAACTAATTACCTTCTTGTGCCACCCATTAATTATAGCAACCACTAATTATACTACAAATACTTGTAATAACACCAATTTGGTAAAACCACAATTATGGATTTTATCACTCACGTGAATATTTTCACTGCTTCTATAATTTCTACGGCCATATAGTGCGTACATTTTCGAAATTAATATTGAATAATAATCACAGCTGCATTTACTGCACAGACAATGGCAGCTGAACACAATGGTGTCAAATTTTGCTTTAGCATTGTCAAAATATCATACGAATTTCGAATATGCAAATTTTAAATTAGTCATTTACCGAACTAAAAATGAAGGAACAATGCGCGATATGTTCAACAGAACAATTTTTGATGCATAATAGGTCAATTGAAAAGTCCCCGGCCCCGGCATATGATTCTATGTTATTTTGAGTGAAGCAACTTTTGTTATTGCTAAAAAATGGCTAAAAAGTAATTTCGCGTTTTAAGAAAATATTGCTAATCGCAGGAAAAAATACAGTTGAAACCAATACTTGGCATGGTGACCAAAACTTGGTCTGGACATTGCCTCAGAAAAATCAACGATCAAAGATTGATCTGATAACTTTGAACGAGGCAAAATGAGCACCGAAGACCATGAACGCAGTGGACGCCCAAAAGAGGCATTTACCGACCAAAACATCAAAAAAGTCCAACAAACTAATTTTGGAAGACCGTAAAGTGAAGTTGTTCGAGATAGCAGATATTTTGAAGATATCAACTGAACGTGTGCAACATATCATTCATGAATATTTGGGTATGAGAAAGCTCTGTGCAAAGTGTGTGCCGCGCGAGCTAACTTTTGACCAAACACAAGTAGATGATTCAGAGCACTGCTTAGGTATGTTCAAGCGCAATAAATCCGAATTTTTGTGTCGATATGTGACAACGGATAAAACATGGATCGATTACTTCACTCCGAAGTCCAATCGACAGTCATCCGCGTGGACTGCATACGGTGAACTCGCTCCTAAGTATGGAAAAACGCAACATTCGGCTAGTAACTTATGGCGTCTGTATTTTGGTATTCTTATACAAGTAGAATACTTTTTATTCACTGCCTTGAAAAGTAAGAACCATCTACAGCGTCTATTACATACATAATATTATTGGACCGTTTGAAGAACCAAATCACCGAAAAGCGGCCGCATTTGAAGAAAAAGGAAGTTCTATTTTACTATGACCAAGCACCGTATCACAAGTCAGTGAAAACGATTGCAAAAATCTATGAATTGGACTTCGTATCACTTCCGTATCCAACGTATTCTGCATATCCAAGGCGAATCGGCTATTTTCTGTTGTCAGATCTCAAAAAAATGTTCGATGGGAAGAAATTTTCGTCGAATGAAGTGATGATCGCTGAAAATGGAGACTATTTTAAGGGGCTACATGGGTTTACGGGTTTCAAAAAATCGATTTTCTTTATTGTCTTATTAAATTCTATATACCTCTAGAATATTGCCTTCAATTTTAAATCCGTG
The DNA here is from genome assembly GCF_016617805.1 of Bactrocera tryoni. Classification (NCBI taxonomy): domain Eukaryota; kingdom Metazoa; phylum Arthropoda; class Insecta; order Diptera; family Tephritidae; genus Bactrocera; species Bactrocera tryoni. The sequence goes on from NC_052499.1 coordinate 17,268,560, forward strand.
TAATAATTTCGGAGATATAGCCTTGAGAACTTGTGCGCTCGAAGCTAGCTGGGCTAAGTGCGCCGCCCATTTTTGAAGTCGGTTGACAAGATTTCTCGAGAACTACTCAACCGATCCTCATGAAATTTTACAGAGGTCTTTGAGAAACAATTCTTAAGGACTTTGATGAAAGATCTCGCGAAATTTTCACCGAAATTTCCATTTTTTTTCCTTTATCCAAGTTCTAAGTTAAAGTTTTAACTAAAGCAAGTATCTTTTTCACTTTATATGATCCTCTAAGTAGTTATACTTTCCAAGAGGTCCCCGGAAATAGCATCCCAATGGCCGAGTTTAATTTTTTTTTTCAAAATTTCAGAATTTCTTTGCTAATAGTGTAGGTCTGTAAGAATAAAAATTCTAACAAAATATTTAATTTTTTATATGAGAAAAACATGTTGAAAAATACTGTTCTTTACCAGAGAAAACCCATGTAAAGCAAAGGTTAAATCGTGCTACAAAAATGGTATCGAAAAGTTGAAGCGTCGCTTTATAATGGGTGTATCACCCTTGAAGAGAACTAAACTTAAAAAAACGAATTTTGCCAAAAAATGTGTTTTACTATGATAGGCCGGGGACTTTTCAATTGACCCATTATGTACGCAGCAATGTATGTCAACAAGTTCTACATGCACTCGCATACATTCATACTTATATACATATATATATACATATATACTAGAAATTTGGCGAAATTTTATTCATAAAATATTTCTAATTCAATTACGAAATTCGGCAAACATATCGCTCACCATGACAAATTTAATTATAGCTCGAATTTTAGCTTTTAAATTCAATTTCAAAAAACTGTGCTTTTAGAAAATATTTTGACTTGATAATTCTGAAATTTTGTCTGCTATAAAAGATTTCATGTGACTTTTCTTAATTAGTAACTCAGCCAGAGTGTGCCCACACATATAAAAACTGTAACACACATACACAGTTATATGCCATAAATACAATTATTTATTTTTTAGGGTCTTTATCGCTATCACATGCCGCACTTTATAAATAGCTGCAATGCACTATTGTTGGTTTTCATTTAATTGCCTTTTATTCATAGGCACCGCTGGGTAACTTCCTCCTTTGCTAGTTAGGTTGTTCGAATTAATTGTTATTACGGTGAATTAGTCATGTTAATGAATCGTCATTTATAAAATGCCGCTGTAATATCCTTGACACGCAAAACAACGCCACAATATATTCGTAGCCACCGAAGGCAGCCCCAAAGGGGGACCAACACTCACGCCGGCATATGAATTTCCTTTTGCACATTTACGAATTTTACCAGTACCACGACATGATAACCAAAGCATGCGTGTGAATACAAGCATACCTTTAGGCGAACTAAACATTTTCCTATATTCCACCACCCACACACCCAACAGAAGTACTCATGCAACCAACAGCCGCTAACGGTTTCAGCATAGATTAATTTGCCTTGCTCCGTGCATAGCGATGTCTGCATCGCTCCAAAAGCGCCGACATAACGGTAGCTTAGTGTATTATACATACAAACAAACATTAATAAAAATGGTTCAATGAAACGACTGTTACCAACGTTACATTCCTGCGGTGTAGCTCGGTAACAATTCTTCACTCCAGAGACCAGCATGCGCCCACAATGATATCGACTTGCCAGTGCGATTTCACTTTCACTGACATGAGACAAATGTATTGGGTTTCGCTTCTCGATTTCCATTTCATGGCGCGTTTATTTTACCCAGACTCGTTATGCTTCTTTCGTAAGTGGCTCACACCTCGCTCTTGCCACCTTTCATTTGCGTTTATTGCTTCGCGTTGCGTGCGTGCACGTTGCGTATCTCGTGACACTCTGAATGACCGCGATCACGCTTTGCTTTCGCACGAATATAACGAGTTTCGATATGAAGGTATTTGACAGCGTCTTGTTGAGCAGCCGTTTACTGCGCTGCGGGGGTTGCTGCCATAACAGTCGCCTTAAGCAAGTCAATAGATTGAACCTTGTGCGAAATGTGGCTAAAAAGAGGGAGTCATGACGAAATCAACTCAAAATTATGTATGCAAAGCTTCACTGAAATGAGGAAATCAACAACCTCTCCATTAAAAAGTTCACACTACGAAAGCTAACGTCTGCCAGAGATCCACTGCTTTCAAGTAATTAAGTCCGAAACGCCATATGAGCTTATAATTACGATATAACACGAATAGGAATAGCACAGAAAACAACGCTGCAATAAGCGTTTGAGACACTTAACACATTCAGCACTTTATTCAGCCATCATTTATTCTGGCTGAATAGGTGTTGAAAACCAAAAGATGAAATACTAACTTAGCAGTGAGATTTTTAGACGCCTAACTCATTCAGCCATGACTACCTCTAGGTGAATAGGTACTAAAAGCCAAAAGACGAAATAACAATTTAGTAATAAGTAATAACACAGTCAACGTTTTATTCAGCTGTTGTTATATAGAGCTGAATACGTGCTGAAAGCCAAAAAACGAAATACAAAATTAGCAGTAAGCAATTTAGAAGCCTAGCACATTCAGCTTTTTATTCAGCCACCATTTTCTCTAGCTGAATACGTGCTGAAAGCCAAAAAATGAAATACCAATTTAGCAATAAGTATTTCGGACGTCTAACACATACAGCACTTTATTCAGCCATAATTTTCCCTAGCTGAATAAGTGCTGAAAGCTACAAAATGAAATACCAAATATTGCTAAGCATTTTTAGAAGCCTGCCACATTCAGCATTTTTTTCAGTTGCCGTTATCTATAGCTGAATACGTGCGGAGAGCTAATAGGTGAAAGACAAATTCGGTAATAAGCTTTTTAGACGACTAACACATTCAGCATTTTATTCAGCTGTCGTAATCTATAGCTGAATATAGGCTTATAGCCAATAGGCGAAAGGCAAATACGGCCATAAGCTTTCGAGACGCTTAGCACATTCAGCACTTTATGTAACCATCGTTATTCTTAGCTGAATATGCGCTGAATACCAAAAGAAAACTACGAGGTATTCTTTCAAGTTATTGCCAAATTATAGGCCAAAACAAATCGAATAAAATCCTACATATCTAACGTTTTTTCAAAATACTTTTATGTCAAGTTTTCGTTCTCTCCAAAATCCTGTTTTATAATTCCTTAACTCACTACCTCTTAATTATAGACGCATATTAACCACTGTATATGTTTATATCCAAGTGTGTGTCAAATTGTGGCGCCCTCAGGTGACAGCTTACAAAATGACCAACAATTTAAGCACCGTAATAGCAATTCCTTTAACTGGCGCAGTAAAATGTGAAGTGGAAAGTGTAATGATAAATAATAAACGGAAGTCAGTGAAAGTGACATTTTTATTAGTAGCTAACGAAGTATGGCAAGGAGTGAGTATAATAAATAAACAATGTGAAACGAAAGTAAGTGAAACCAAAACGTCTAAATAATGCAAATGATGAATGAATTTAATTGTAGGAATAATTAATGAAATAAAACATTTTCCAGCATATAGGTAAATTTTTCAAAATTTTATTTTCAAGAGCTAAAGACACCTGAAACACGTTTGTCTTCGGAGGATGACTTCGCTGTTCTCTCTTTCGCTAAAACTTACCAGATCATAAATACAGCATTCAATTCGAAAGTAAGACAAGGGAAATATATTATGTCGTACTGTTTATGTCGGACACTACTTCATCAAAAAACATTGAACGGTTCCAAAAATGAACAAGGCGCTTGAACGAAGCGGGCACGACAGCTTTTAAACACTATCAGGTGGATCTGGCAAATAAAGCACATGATAGACCAGCTTTTGAATGAGATTAAAGTGAAATAAATATGTTTATTCGTTCGAAAAAATTGCTAATTTTTCCCGAAAACAGTCAAAGTGAAGTGAAATAAGAAAACACATTATATTCAGTTGTACCGAAGCCATAATACAATTCACAAATTCAAAAGAACAATACTTACAAGAACTTGATTTTGATCGGTCAGCGTATAAACGGTGATCCATTTCAAGGTTCCATACTTTTTGAAAGGAAAAACACAGAAACTTTAAATTTAATGGGGAATATTTATTATCATTCTAAAGAACGGTTTTTGGCATTTCTTTTTTGAAGACTATCTCTTTCAAATATTGGCCGCGACTACGTCTCAGATGGTCCATCCGTTGAGTTCAATTATCGATGATCCGTTCGAGTATTTCGACTGGTAACTGGCGAATAAGTAGCGTGCTGTTTTGTTCCAAGGCCTGAATCGAAGCGGGATTGTCCGTATGGGCTTTAGACTTTACAAATCCCCACAGAGAAAAGTCTAACGGTCTGATATCGCACGATCTTGGTGGTCAATCGACCGCCCTCGAACGTGAAATTATCTAATGAGCTAAAGTTTTGTTCATACACAGAAAACTCAAATAATGTCGAGAAAATATTATTCGAGTACAAATCATATTTGCCGACGACCACTGCTGTGTCAAAAATATCTGTATCGTGTTTTACACGTTTAATTAAACTTATAATCAATCAATTAAATATCGACGAACGAAAGAAGGCAAGCTGCAGTAATTGCGATGAAGTGAAGTGAAATCAAATCCAGGCACCACTGCGTGGTGTCTACCTACCACACCCCCGTAAGCGATCTTTTTTTTTTTTGCTGGTGTGTGGCATGCACAAGTGCCATAAACGAATGGAAGAAAAAAGGTTGAATGCAACATAACGATGTGATTAATGACATTGACACGCAACAGCGAACGCAGCAAAGGACAAATCAAAGGCAGAAGGAAATGTCAACTGAAGGAGTTGAGCACTTCAAAGGCACAAGAACGCGCGAAAGGTGGATGCAAACAGAAGTAAGAAGAAGAAAAAAAGTTGGTTTGGACATGTCACGGAAAGACGACAGTGAAATCGCTATCTTGTGACGCAGTTTGTGCATGCGTGTGTGCGTGCTTGGGGGAAGGCAGCGCATATCGAGACAAGTTCGTTTGCGCTTTTTTGTTTGCTTTTGTGATGTGCCAACCAAACGACTTGACGTTTAAAATGTCATTGTCAACGCTGTGAAAATTCATAGCGCGTCATTTACATACAGACATACACATGCGTGTATTGACCGGCGTGCCGGCTGCACGTGTCACCGCTTTTGACTTGTTTATTGCTTTATTGCAGGCACCCTTTTTATATGTGCTTACCTTTTCACCTTGTGTTTGTTTACATGTATATGTGTGTGTATGTGTGAGTTGTGTTTTACCGTTTTCGCGTGTCAATTAAGTTGTTTGCTTAAGCAATAAGCAATCCACTGACTGTCACATTTGTCACTCTTGATTTATTGGTATGCTAATTAGGTGCGTAAAGGACCGCAATACGCCCATGTAGGCACCGGTATTTATTACCCATGCTTACATATTTATAACTGTTATGACACTGCACGCCAACAGTCTTGTTGTATTTATGAATTTGTGGTAGGATTCTATATTATTGTAAATATTCCAATTTTCACTTTTATCGGTTATTGGCTATTAACTAAACTTATTAAATAAAATTGGTATAATTCCATACCTATTTTGAACTAAATAATTTTTTAAGAATGCAAATTCTTCTTCTTTAATGGCGTCAACACCGCTTATAAGGTCATAGCCGAGTTAACAACAGCGCGCCAGTCGTTTCTTTTGTTCGCAATTTGGCGCTAATTCGAGATACCAAGTGCAGCCAGGCCTTTCTTCATCTGATCTCTCCACCGAAGTAGAGGTCTTTTGTATTTCAAGGCTAACATTTCTGTTGGTGTTAATATTGGTTCCAAGATGGTCGATATATCTACGACTCCGAGAACATCAACCAGCTGGACAGCGGCACCTTCCCAATTAAGGGATCGGAAATTCCAAGTGGATGCCCTTGAATCGTAATCCTTAACGTGTCTGTTTTCTTCTTTTCGTTGGTAGTGTTTGTTAAGTGGAGGGTTCCAAACACAGCGCACAACCCTGGGGAAAGATGAATGGCCTTCTCACTTTAGTCCGCTTTCAAACGGATGTTCTTTGGCTACCCAGAGGATACTTGGTCAAAGAACGAAAGTTGTGAGCTGCTTGAGCCATATGTAAAGGAATCGTTTCTGGCCACTCTCAAGTGATTGGCGCTCAGAGAACTTTTCTCGCTTGCGTGAACTTCTGCACATGGCACCATCCTCAAAATGTAAACAGGGTTAATCGAGGGACACAAAATTTTACAGCCTGAACAACAGACTAAGGGATTGGGCTAATCTAGGACAATTTTTTTTTTTTTGCTTAAATCATACTTATACGCTCGTATTTTCCGTACTCTGCGCCTGCAAGACTTTTTGTTCCACAAGGGCGTTTGGTTTTGTGCTTGAGTAGCAACGTAGCGCAAGCGTGCTGAAAATATATTTAAGAAAATTCGGGAATACAGTTACGCCTCATTCAACCTTTCTATGTGAGTTATATGCGCAAAGTCTGAGACTTTTGCTTAATAGTATCCGCCAGTAGAGATCCCAATTTTTGTTTCTCGGATTTCTCTCGACTTTATGACTGATCTTTGCTTCAGACTTAACGTAGATGTCAGATAATGACATTGTGCTTAGCACCCTCCAGTTCTCTACCATTTCATCTCTACTAGTATAGAGCGTTATGTCTAGGACATCTCTGGTGGTGGATCCCATATAGGTACGTTCATCACCTCGATTAGCTTCCTCAAGGCTTCTTTGTAAAATAAAATTAAGTAGAGACACACCTTTCTGATTAATATCGGAAATGGCCTAAATCATATGGTGAGCGTTATCATTAGACCCCACCATCAATGCCTGTTTTCTTCTGCTGGATGTAGCCGACAGTCTTTGAAACTCTGCCATTCGTGCCTCGCAATTGTGTGCCATATAGTAGGATGCAAGAAGTAAAGGCTTATCCTTTGCTGCCACAACCGTCAGGTCGTTTGTGGAAATAATGAAGTTAATATCGGAACATAGATTTTTGTTCACCAAGCTGAGTGTGTATTTTAAGTTGTCTTATGAATTTATCTCAGCTACCACATTATCCGAGGCAATCCATGGTTCCTGATTTAAAGCCACAACGTAGCCGACGTCCTCTAAGTCAAAAAGAAGCTCAACGAAGGCGATCTCACATTAGTTGAGGAGTACCTGGTGTGCTATCAGCTCCCGGTTTTGCACTCTCAGAAAGCCGAACGAGCCATGATCTCTTCTGTGATGAGGGCTTTGTCTAGTTCTGTTTTCTCTAATGTCTCAACGTATTTCTCTTATCGTCAAAACGGTAGCGCTTCTTGATCCTCGTCAAGAATGTCATATGTCGCCTTATTGAGCTGGATGATATAGCTCTGGCCTCCTTCGTCATTCACCGATTTCGCCACGCTTAACACCAATCACTAGTTGGCACATCCGGATTCTGTGATTGTAGTCACCGCAGCGCATGTAACAGAACTTCCATAATTTTTTTATTCACAAATAAATGTTTATTGAAGGCTGAAATAAATAATTTCGAATACTTTTTTTTCACCTCCAGAAATAATTGAACAATTAGGTAATTTTCTAGGATTTAATATCTAGTTCCATAAGGAGTTTTTACACAGTGATCCATTTCAGGGTTACCCACTGTTTTAAGGAAAAAACACGGACATTTCAAATTTAATAAGAATTCGAAAGAACTTTCTTTGACATTTTTTTTGTCTTTTTTGAAGATTATCTCTTTCACATGTTGGAGGCGGCTACGTCTCAGATGGTCCATCCGTTGAGTTTTTACGACTAGTTCGAGAATTTCGACTGGTAACCGGCAAGTGACACGCGTTATGTTTCGCTGCAAGGCCCGAAGCGGGATTGTGCGCATAGCCTTTAGACTTTACATATCACCACATTAAAAAGTCTAACGGTGTAACATCACACGACCTTAGTGGCCCAAAACGCTCACTGAAGTGTTCTCTCAGTAAATCAATTGACTGATGTGATGTCTTGTAAATGGCGCCGTCTTGTTGAAACCAAATGTCACCGAGATCACGAACTTCAATTTCAGACATCAAGTAGTCGGTTATCATGTCGCGATAAAGGTTGTAATTGACGGTTATGTTCTCACTGGCATGGTTTTTGAAGAAAATTCCGCCGGTACAGAAACCACACCAAACCTTTGTTTTATTCTGAGTGAAATGGCAGCTCTTGAATCTCATCAGATTACTCTTCGTGCTAAATGTACCAATTTTGCTTGTTTACATACCCATTGAGTCAGAAATGGGCCTCAAGGCTGAACACAATTTCGCTCGAAAACGTCGGATCTTCTTGGAACCTTTCAAGACCATTGAGCAAAGCGATGTGGCTTGGAAAGGACGAGCGGCTGCAATTTTTGCACAAGCTATATTTTGTATGCTTTCAGTGTAAGATCTCGAAGTCAAAAACGCAAAGTCGTTCCATACGTCAGTCCGAGTTGCTGCGAACGTCCACGAATAGACTCTCCATGGTCATCGTGTACACTCCCATCTACGGCTGCTACATTTTCTTCACTGCCTGCTGTACGCGGTCTATTCGGTAGAATTTTATTCAGTAATGAATGCTGGATCTCAAGATGGGTGATGGTGTTGCGAATAATATACTCAGTAGGACGATTATGTTGACCATAAATTGAGCGAAGCGCGCGAGACACATCTTTTACAGAACGTGAGCCTTCGTAATAAAGTAGAACGATTTCTAAACGTTGTTCAGGCGTAAGTCTTTCCATGATGAAACTATATTGAACAAAAATAACGTAACAGTTTGACAATCCTCACAAGTGATCTGTCAAAAACAGGACAATGAAAAAAGTACCTCTGCTTGAATCACCCGTTAATTCGCCACAAACACTCATTAACTGAACAATACAATTTAGTACAGTTTATTATGTTGGGAGGTTTTCACAAATGCCTCTTCCCATTCCAATAAGAAGCGGAGGCGTTTGCTTTTTATTAATTAGCGCATACCAGCAGTTAAGCACTCAAATTACGTTACTCAGAAAGTAACGATTTGGTCATAAAACATTAATAATGGTCTAATTGTTTAGCCAGAAACATTAGTTGTGACTTGCGATAAAATGAATGCGTTTCCACATAAACACCTGACTAGAAACGCGAATTCTGTACAAAAATTTAAAGGTGGTATTCATAATACCTCTATTGTACCTGAAACAAATTGTATATGTAAAATAAAATCGTGTCACTTAGGTGTGTGTGTTAAACTTAAGCCAGACCCACCATGCTTTAATCAACGTTTTTAACAAAACAATTACAGCTTTTACTTTTAACGTTCAGAGCTTACAGTCCAATTAGTAGATTTCGAACACGCGATATATGTATGTATGTACGCAATTATAATGAAACAAAAACAATAAATAATTGTTTATTGCACATTGTTAATTGACATATTTTAGTTGGAAAAGCTTTCATGTCTACTTCGTTTGAACCATTAGTTTGGATTTACCATGAATAACAAAAAAATGTTAACTTCAGCTTCACCGAAGCTATAGCACACATTGCAAGTGCACTTTTTATGTTATAAAAGGGTGTAAAGAGATATTCATTCTGAATTTCATTTGTCAATTTTTGTGACAGCTTTGAGCTGAATCTGAGTATTTATTCGGAGCTTATAGCATTAACTTCGAAAATAATCTGTACAAAATTTCTTGAAGGTATTTTAGCAATCAAACTAGTTTTCATACAAGGACTCGGCCTTGAGTTTGAGTGGTTGTTTTTGTTGTAACGGGTACCTAAACAAACAAAATCCTCAATTCGCTAGCCGGCAGCACATGAAGAAAAGACAAAGAAACGTTGTTGGCAACATATAAGGCAATCGGCGGGCCGGGCCTTAACTACACTGCACAAATATGGTCGCCTGGATGCAGTGAAACGCAGACGAGGAAGCAGCAAACATGACAAAACACTGCTCTGGAATACGACCCCTGATGTCTCCTATCGAACATCAGCATAGTGAAGCCCGTATGCTCCCAATAAAGGAGCATAATGAACTGTCTCCAAGCAATTTTTGCTGGGGTACTTTCACAGAAATCATTCCTATAGTCATCTGCTGGAACGGAACCGCATCCTAGGAACATCAAAAGGTCCTTCCTCAACTACGTCGACGACATAAAATAATACGCTGACCAGACTTCGGAGGCAACTAACTTCAAATCTGCACTGACCGCCATTCACAGTGCAGCCTTCACCGAACCCATCTCAGTGAATGACGCACTTGGAGTCAAACCACCACCCATTGCAGACGAAGAGCTCGAGTGGGCGCATGAAACGAGAGTGAGCCTTGCGTAGCTTCATTCTGGATAATGTAACAGGTTAAATGAGTCCCCACATAACACTTGCGACCTGTTTGCATGTCCTGCTAGCCCTACACATCTGACACCTTTCTCGATTCCTTCGACTCAATGGAAACACCCCTTTCCTGGGCCTACCGTTGGGTAAAGTCGATTACACCTCATCTAATCCTTACCATCCACCCGGGGATTAGGTATCCGTTACAACAACAAATTTGAGCGGTAAGTTTGTAAGATAAGTAGCTATGTTTATACTGTAATAGTCTTATTTCAAAAATTTCTTGGGAGATTTTAGCTATATCTTGGATAATATTCCTTGTAAAGTTTCTTGAATATGCCTTGTCAAATCCAAAAGTATTTTAGCGCTTCATTCCGATCTTTCAGCTTGTATAATAGTTGTATGCTGCAGTTGTTCGATATCGGCGGTTCCGACAAAAGCTTCTTGATGAATAAAAGATATGCCCAAATTTTAGACCAATATCAGGAACGCCTACTGAGATACTAGTTCTTGTATATACAGACGGACGGACGCGCACACTGACGGCAACTACGTTTACACGTCTCGGTTTTAAGGACCATCGTTTTTCTTTAGCAACTATCGTCTCCTTTAATCTCAAGCAAGATTGAGGCAGTACAAAATTTCAATAGTAGATTTGACAGCGACTACTTTCGAGCAAAATTCTTCGTCTTATTATAATATCTTGTAAAGAGAAAAAGAAAATCTTGTATTATTTTTTGGGTAGAGAATTATCTGTAACTTGCGTTATGTAAGTGCGATTTGGTTAGGCTATTGGGCAGGATTTTATACTAAAACTGTCACAGACAGTTTTGTGTATGCTCGACTCAACATAAGACTTGTTTCATAGTGTTTTTTTCAATAAAATTTGCATATCCAAATAAATTGGATTACAAGAAAAAGCTTGATGTACGGATGGCACTGGTGTTAGTGCAAAAAACCTCGTTGGCTAAATTTCCGTCAACAACTGGAGCAGATGCTTACTCGTGTCAAAAAATGGATCCTTTACTATGTGTTTTGTGGGATTGGCAGAGAATTATCTATCACAAGCTGGTTCCCTATGGTGAAGCTCTTAATTCGAAACTGCCAACTAGTGAACCGTCTAATAGAAGCAATCACGCAGAAGCGCCCGATTTCGACCGATATGAGAAGTATTATTTTCCATCAGAACAAATCCCAGCCATACACACCAATAGTCACTCGCCAGATGATCTTGTAGCTATTTTTAAAGTTGCTTATGCATCCAGTTTGTAGTCTAGAATTGGCATCAAATTATTTTTATCTGTTCCTGCCTATGGCGAATTATTTGTTCGGTGCAAAAATCATCTAAAGAGAATCTTAAAATTGCCCCACTTTTTTTGTCAATAGGATAAGGATTTCTACTCTTTCAAAATCTCTACAATAAGTAATAAGAATAAATTTCCATATACTGTAAACTTATGGAATTCGGTATATTAGACCTTATAGTATTCTAGACTAGATGTAGAGTTAATTGAACAATTCATGGCGACCTAAGATCTATTTTGCCCTCCTCTCAGTCACAACTCACATAGGCCCAGCACACTAGTAAACTCCAGTAGCCTACTGAGTGCTAGAACCAAAGGCTTTCTTACTGCGTCGACAAACTGCTGTGCAGTCTAACAATAGATGTTCGATAGTTTTGGAATCTATGAACCGATGGTTACACTGCCCAGTAGAAAAATGTGACAAGTAGCCGTAATTTGTCTTTCAGAAGGTTAATTATACTTTTAACCACTCCTTAGCAACTTTTCCTAGGGCATGTTGTTGCCTATACTTTTTCCTGCCCACACTCTCTCCTTCTTGCTCTCTATCACTCTATCAATCTCTCTCTCTCTATTTCTCTCTCCCTCTATATATACATATATGTTTCTCTTTCTCTCGTTTTGCAAACTACTGTTATACTGTTTTTCATTTCATTTATTAGTTTCGAGCATAGAATGGATCCTCTCAGTTTCCGTAACTCATTTTTATAAGGAATATCATTTAAGAAAGGAAGGTAAAGGGGAATGACTGACTGATTTAGAGGAAGGCATCGTAATGTAAAATTTCATTTGCGTTTCTATAAGCCACCGCTTCTGAGTACACGAATAGACCAGCTATAATTGTTCTTTTTTCACATTTCTTGTGCCTTTATTAAAATGCAAATTCCTGCAGCGTGTCGCAATAATAACTGAAGTGTCTGTCATGTGCATTGTTTCTTTTTGTAATGACTTTTTTCCATTATTTTATTTACCTCTTTTGGGTCCGACATAATTGCAATTACGCGCTTGCAACACAAAAGGACATTCGGTCGACGCGTCCTACCGCAACGAAGAAACTGGGAAGTAAGCTGCTTGAGTGAAGCTGCGGAAAGTGGAAAGTGTGATGAATGCGTTACGCTTGCAGTGTGGTGGAAAAATAATGAGAAAATCTAGCAAAAGTATTTATAATAAATTTTATGCTAATATCTTTGTGGGTGTGACACTTAAATAACCACGATGGCGTGAAAACCACAAGCATCAGAGCGAACTAAATGCAAAAAAAGGGCGTAGAAAGTGCGCTAATCACGGTATAATTATGAATAACAAAGAGGTAGAATCGACGTAGAAACAAAAGAAGAAAAAGTGTTAACCACGGAAGCTATAATACCCTGCACAAATACACAAACAAAGATTCCTTGCAAAAAATTTGAGTTTTTCATGACGATATTTTGTCAACTGAAAGAGTTTTCCATAGAAGTTCTTGATGCCAATTGTTCAGTTTATATGGCAAATCTATGCTATAGTGACTCGATCTAAACAATTTCTTCGGATATGGCATTTTTTTCTAAGGTAATAATCTATGCCAAATTTCGTGGAGATATCTCGTCAAATAAACGAGTTTTCTATACAAACCTTAGATTCCGATTGTTCAGTTTGTATGGCAGCGCTATGCTATAGAAATCCGATCTGAACCCTTTCTTCGGAGATTAGAACGTTAATTTAGGTAATAATTTGTGCAAAATTTCATGACGACATCTCGTCAAATGAAAGAACTTTCCATACAAGCTCTTGATGCCGATTGTTGAGTTTGTATGGCAGCTATATGCTATAGAGGTCCGATACCGACAGCTCCGACAAATGAACAGCTTCGTGGAGACAGACGTGTAAAATTTCAAATCGATATCTCAAAACCTGAAGAACTTCCTGTTCAGGGTATAAATCTTAACATTCTTGAGAGCAAGAGACAAAGGCTGAAAAGAAAGGAGCATAAACCATAGGAGAGCAGAGTGAGTAGAAAGAAGTTAGACGAGGTTGAGCAACTAACGAAGTGATAAAAGTGACGAAGCGTTCCTAAACTGCCAGCAAGAAAGCTTTCCACAGACCTTCACGCCGCCCACACAGTGGCAGCTAGTTGTTGATGCCACATATATGTATGTAGGGTGTATGTACGTGCAGACCACCGAATGTGGCATGCAATCAAAATTATTATAATTACAATGTGCAACATACATTAAGCATTGTTCCAGCTAGCCGAACAATACGAACTGCAATAAGAGCAAAGACAACAACACAAATAATCGTCAGCAGCCAGCAGGAACAATGACTTCCGCTTCCGCGATTATTGTGTGCGAACGCATAATAATAAAGGCGAGCGATTGCGAGTGGTGGAAGGGAGCGAGCGAGGGCAGTGTAAGCGGGACATAGTGGCAATGTGGCATTACAGTATTGTGGCAGGAAGTCATTGCATATTAACGCCATCGCCAAAAGCAAGCACCGGCGCAACATTGTAAGAATGCACACACACACTCGCTTATACTAATACGTATAGATGTATGTATGTGTGATTGCAGCAGACAATGTGCTGCAGTTAAAGTAATAATGGCAAAGAACGAACCGCCTGACAGTCAACCAATTCGACTTTACTTTCAGCATTGTCTGCGAAACTTCTTATTTTGCCCATACAGGCACACACACACACATGCATATGTGTACACAGCGCGGCAAGCACTTGCACCGCCTGCTTCATCGGCGCTAAGGAAGCTGCATTGTTATTTCTGCTGCATGCTTATTATTATTATAATTTTTTTTCTCGCCGCGCAATGAAAATTTCGTATCTTTCTCTTTCTCCACTTGTCTTGTCTTCCGTTTAGCGTATTTTCTTCGCTCTTTTTATGCCACTTCTTTTGTTTTTCCCTCAATTATTTTGCATTCAACAGCTTTTACAGCATAGCTTACATACTATGTATGTGTGCGTGTGTTTAGTTTGTGTCATGGTAGGTGTTGAGTTGCATAACGTGAAGTCCTTATGGCGTTGAGAGCTGGAAAGGAACATTTCATAAATATACTAAGACTTGTTTCAAGGCTAACTGAAACGCATCATGGGTACGTTTTCACTATTTTTCCTTCTCTTTCCCTCCATTGCTTACTTGTTCTGCTGCTCTCTCGTTTTCTGTAATATAACATTATTTTATCTGAAGTTTTGACACATACACTAAATTCTCTTAAAGTTTCCTAAATTCCACTCAGTTTCTATAAGTCTTTTATACTCCCTCTTTCTTCCTTACCTTTGTCTTTTTCCTTATGTTATGTTATACAACATTGCTTTTAAATACATTTTCACAGCCCATCCTCTCATTGATGATACCGTTCTATTATATAATATAAACTATAGTGCACAATTTTAGTTTAAACTTTCTTCTTCAGCAATCATCTCCCAAAAAATCTCTATTTCTTCTCGCTTTTTCATAAAATAAATTAAGAATTTGTTGATCAACTTTTCTACAACATAATCCTACACTCATAGAAACCTCGTTGTTGTTGTTGTTGTGGCGGCAGAGTTCTGAAGAGTTGTCAGCCCTTGGGCGGATAAAAATCCGGGTCCGTTCCGCTTACGTAGACCCAACTGTCGTGGAGACGAACAGAAACCCTCGTCTCCTTTGGCTAAAACAAAGACAGTCGATTTTCGCAAGCTTCTCTTCAGGCGAATTTTTAACCAGCAAAACAATTCGCCATAGATAGAAACTGATAGCCATCACTTGGGTTCAAGTCTGGACTTTAAGATGGTTGTATAAGACCATCCCAACTAAACTCATTTTATATTTGCGGCGAACAGACTTGTTCTGTAAGCAACTAGCAGTGAAATCAGCTCTTACGCTGAGAAAACCCACCATATTACCCGCTTGTGGTATTTTAAAATACGTAGTAAGTTCGTTTCTACCCAATATCACAGATTTTCAAGGATCTGTAGAATTAAAGTCAAATTTGGTTCCCAATTATGCATTTTGTTCCAAAGAAGAGTGGGATAGGAAGCTGTACGGACGCAGGTATCAGCATTTATACGATTGGGTCCAACTAATCAAGTACGAGGTGGTGCCTATTCAGCAAAATTAGTTGCCAAAATCGTCTACCATCTATTAGACCACTGAAGTGTCTTCCAGACAGAAATCTGAGGAATTTAGAAAGTCTTATTGTTCTGACAAAAAGCGTGCTCACAATAAATTCTTTTAGAGTTTCAACAAAGATAGTGAAATAATACCTTGCTATTTTTGACAATCTGGCATACTATTTCAAGATAAAACTGCAATGGCTTTCAGGGTAGAGAAGAAATGTACTTGTAGATATTTAATCGACAACATTTAATCAATCAGCTGAGTCTCAGTGGAGTCAATCTCTATGTAATGAATACAATTTAAGCCGCACATGTCGACTTTTAAAATTCAATGAAAGAACATAAAAACTCTAGTAGGAGTGCTAACAGATCACCGTCTAATTTACAGACTTGTCAGCAGACTGGGAACACTATATAATGAAGGTAGAAGTAGAAGAGACTATAAAACATATTCTATGCGAATGCAAAGCTTTGTATAGGAATAGAATAGCAACTAGCAGCCGAGAGTTGCTTGACGATGTTTCGGAGGCTGAACAGATAAAATTTTCAATATTGATTCTTCAGAAGCACGGGCTGGTTCAGAGAGTACATAAATAGAGTGAGATTATCGTCCCGGTGATTTCACAACGCGTCTTCTCAAGGTCGAGGTGCATCGTCAGATATACATTCCATTTACCTTAGCTTCTGAAGCTGCTGACGAAATGTGTGGTCTAGCGTTGTCCAAATGAAAAACAATTTCTCACCTATTGGACAAAGGTGAGCTCTTCTGGGCGATTGATCCCTTCAGACGACCTTATTGTTGACAGAGCAGGTCCGACTTAAGAGTTGAAGTGAAATATCTCATGATTAGTTAGTAACAGTATCAGGACCATACATTTTCAGCCGTTTGGCTTGCGTTTTCGCCTTTATCGCATAAAAACTTTAAATTATGGCAAAAGCAGTTATTTCAGTTGCAATTTTTTTAAATGCTTGCTTCGTTACGCTAGTATTTTATCTATGATGCCTGAAGTGATTTCGATTTACCCATCGCAATTTTTACCTCTCCCAACTGAAGAAAGCTTATAGTTCTACTGTTAAAGATAACAACCGCGTACACAACTTTTGCTTCAATAAACACTGTTATTTTACCCGCTTACTGCTTCGTTTTGTTTGCGTTATGTGCCTTGTTTCGAATTATTGTGTTTGTTATCATTCCATTATTCGCTGATTCCGGCACAAAATGCATAAATGTCGATCGATGTTCATCGTAACGTTGCCTGTAATGCATGCCGTTGTTTGTTTTGTTGTTATTTTAGTATGCCTTCGCGTGAGTATGACTGTCATTGATTACTGCGCCATAAATAGATGATGGCATCGTTATAATTCTCATGAAATATTCTTACATTCCACGTAATTTTCACCTGCTGCTGATTTTTACTTTTGCATTCTGGTTCTGGCATTTGTTCAGCTGCAATGTTCAGTCAAACCATCATGTCTGTGAGGCTTGAATTTCGAAAAATCTTCAGTTATCATTTTTCGTAAATGCTTAAAAATTGTCATGTAATATTTCTCAAAATTCAGAGTGCAGTGACTTTAAGAAGAATTGATGAACGTTTAGGAAAACAGAGGATGGATCAAATTTACCTGGACAGACAAAAAAATACATGTTAATGTACTTTAATTTAAATATTTGTTCAAAATAAGCTCTTGAGTCAATACAAGCATGTCAGTGTTTAAACCAATTTTTTATACACTTGCTATAAGCCACGGCTGAGATGACCTTCAGTGCCTTCAGCAAATTTTTGTTTTTTTCGGTTTTGATTAATTTTTGTAGTGTCAGTCGCTAAATTGTTGAACAGTTTCGACGTCATATTCATAAGCCCAGGTCTTCTCACCAGTAATTATGCATTTGATAAATGTAAGGTCCTCAACTCCGTTGTCCAGCACCCTTTTTGCGACTTCTACGACTTTTTTGCAAAGTTTCAGGCCCGCTTTGACACGCTACATACCCAAAACTTAAATCAAAATGTATTGAGTCGATCCTTAAGAGTTACTGAGCTGTTCTGCTGTCCCTCTGATGCTAACACGATCGAACACTTCACACCTCGATGTTATCGCCATTAACAGAGGCGGGTGATAGACGACTCGATGACTTAATGGCCTTCACTGAATTCTTTGTACCACTCAAACACTTATTTTTGTGATGTTTGTGATAAAGCCGATTCTATAAAACACTTTCTAACATATTTAGGGATTCCGTAGGCATATTTTCATTGGAAATACAATATTTCAAGTAAGCGAGTTGTTCACTCTTTTTCTGTGCTTAAAATTGCTAGACAAACATTTCGCGTCAGGAAGGAACAGCTGCAAAAAACAAATAAATTGACATATGGATTTACACGAACATGGAAAAGGTAGCACTAAACTAGGAATTAACGGACCAGTCCAGCGCGTCAAAATGACTATTGTGATCAAAAAGTAAGATGAGATTATTTTCATGAATTCCTTTCGCAGGGCCAAGCTGATATCATTTGAGCGCTATATATCGCTCTTCATCTAAAACGGGCAAAGTTATGGACAAAGAACTCTTTTGTTCTTTCATTACGATATTCACCATGTCATACTGCATTGAGTCTTCACGAGTTTTTGCCAAAAAACACCATCATTGTCACCTGATTTGGTTCCGCACAACTTCTTGCTATTCAGCAAATTCAAAAAACTAATGCGAAGACCGAGCTCTGTGCAAAGTGGAGCCCGCCCGACCTCAATTTTGACCCAAAACAACTAAGAGTTGATGGTTCGAAGCAGTGTTTGAAGATGTTTAAGTGTAGAAACCTGAATTTTTGTGTCGAAATGTAACAATGAATGAAACTTAGCTCCAACATTTCACTCCGAAGCTCAAACGGTAGTCATCCGGGTGGACAGCATACGGTAAAACTGCTCCAAAGCGTGGAAAAACGCAACAGCCAGCTGGTAAGGTTATGGCATCTGTATTTGGGGATGAGCAGCGACTAATTCTTAAAAAGGAAGAACCATCAAAAGCGATTATTACAGAGAGTTATTGGACCTATTGAAAGACGAAATCGTCGAAAAACGCTGCTTCACCAAACCAATGCACCATGTCGTGATCAGTGAAAACAACACTATGTGAATTGAATGAATTGAATGAATGAATGAATTGCTTCCGCATACACCGTGTTATTGGGATCTGGCCCCCTGTGATTATTTTCTGTTCTCAGATCTAAAAAGAATTCTCACTGGGCAGAAATTTTCGTCGAATGAACTGGTGATCGCCGAAACTGCGGCATATTTTGTAGCAAAGACGAAATCGCACTAGTTACCTTGGAGGGTCGCTGTAACCACTGTTTAACTCTTGAAAGGAACAAAAACGAAATTTTCGAAAAAAACAACGCTTACAATGGTAGGCCGGGGAGTTTTCAGTTAAGCACAGAACGCAGCTTATGACGCTAAAATTATTCGCAGAACCTTTAAATGAAAAATTTCCATGGGGAGCAAAACAAGCCCCCTGCCACTGATCCAGAATACCCCCACTACTTGCACTTGCAGTCCCTGTTTGCGGTCAAAGCTGAAACAAAGTGCTAACAATCGAGCTGTGCGATTCATTTTAATCATAATTCGACTTGCCACATGTAGTTGCAAATGCTACTAAAACAAAATATACGCGAAAAATTGCAAAAATACATTGCCGCATGCAACACACAAACAACTTCATACACATACACTTATACCCATTGCAGTAATTCCCATTGGGCATGGACTAATGTCACGAGCGCGACGCATTACTAGCACTTCATTGCATGCAGCATGTGGCATGTCGCAATACACATGTTGGCCAACGACGCTTATGCGCGTTATGCGCTTTCAAGTGTTGTTTGTGTACAATTCGGATTTTTCTATGTGGATGTGTGTGTTTGTGTGTGTATGATTGCTGCACTTGCAACCCTTTTGGGGTCAATTCACATATGTTGTAGCAACAAATGCGATAAGCAGCTGCAGCCAACGCTGTCATTCGCATGCCGAACGACGCGTAAAATCGATAACTCTGTAATGCGTTAATGCCAGCACAGCAAAAACAATAACGACAAAACCTAGCAATAGCGGTTTTTGCTAAACCGACAAAAACTATTTGCTGCAGCAAGAGCAAAAATAGCCGCAACAAGAATTTAATGGTTTTCGGCCAACTTTTCAATTGCAAACATAATAAAAACAACAACTACAACAACTGTCATAATAGCGAGAATAATTATTTTGCGGCAACAAATCTACAAATCGGTTGCACATATTACGTTAGATCAATGTGGTTTTGTGTGTATTTGTAAGTGTGTGCGTATGTGTGTGAGTAAATATATGCAATAGTGTGTGTGTGTGTATGTGCGCGAACTTGCTATGAGGTTTTGCGGCTTTCGTTCGATTTTCCACTCAGCCACATAAACGCTGCTCTCAACCTCAATTTTTCTCATTGCAACACTCTACAATGCCCTTTGTACACCCCAAATGAATTTTAGCCACAAAACTTTAATATTCACATTTTCAATAATCTTTTTTTTTGTTTTTTTTTTGTGGAATATTTTTCTTGTTTTTCATTCTGTTTTGAAAAATGCATTTCACCTCCACAGCTTTGGCCGCAACGATTTATCATAAATGTTTTAAATCACAATTTCCGCTCACATGTGGTTGGCAGCAGAGAGTCTGTGTGTACTTGTTGTTGCAAACTCCCATTAAAAGCGCTGCAAAGGCTCTGGCGCACACATGCACATACATACAAACATTAAAATGGATTGCTTTTATTGATGTGGTGCGAAATTATTTTATTTTTCCCCCCACACTTGTTCACACATGCTCTTTTACTTGTATATTGTTTGTGTAAGTGTGTGTACGTCCGAACGAAATTGATTGGCTTTATTTAAAGTACAAATATTTCGCATTATAAACATTCAATCGCGCACAAAAATGCAGAAATTTTTTAATAAAAATTTTGGTTATGTAAAGTATTGCGCAATCTCTGCGCAGCATTTTCTTTATTTTCAGGTAAAAAATTAATTGAAATTGAATTCAATTTTTTCCGCTGCAAAGTGAAGTTTAAAACTACAGATCAGTAACTTCAAAGAACCAAATTTTGTGCTGCTAGACTCCATGACGAATTAAAATTTTAAAAAGAAATCACTAAAAGCCAACGAGCTTTTAGTTTTCTGTATGGTAGCCAGTATAAGTTTCAAAAAGCTCAAC
The DNA here is from genome assembly GCF_016617805.1 of Bactrocera tryoni. Taxonomy (NCBI): domain Eukaryota; kingdom Metazoa; phylum Arthropoda; class Insecta; order Diptera; family Tephritidae; genus Bactrocera; species Bactrocera tryoni. The sequence goes on from NC_052499.1 coordinate 17,289,481, forward strand.
GTCCCTCGCCAAAAACGCCAAAGATTCATAAAACTTTCACGGAACTTTCAGAAAAGCTCAGCTGATACCTTAGCGGATCTCATTCACGTCGAACTATTTTTTGTTGTGAAAGAACGATTTATTCCATACAGCAAAGGTGTTGGTAAAGCTACTTTCTAGCTTTTATTATCAAATTTTATATTTAATTTTTCATTTACTGATTTTTTTTTTTGTTATTTTGAAAGATGCAGTTTTTTATATAACGAAATCGCCAATAAAGCACACACCTCTATTTCTTAATTTTCCATGCAGCTTTTTACGAAAGCGCTCTTATCACTATTGAAGCTCCAATATTTTTCGTATACACGAATACTAACAGAACGAGCGATAGGTGCTGTATTACAATTTTTATTCCTTCAGAGCGCAATTTTTTTCTCGCCGCATAATCTCTCTACCTCACTCTACTTATATTTAGCCCTAGAGTTTCCACAAAGACATCTTCAATAGTGATGTTGAGTCTCCATACAGCGTTTTCAACGCTGCTAACGACTACCATTCAAGCTCATACCCTTGTTTTGGTTTCTCATTAAACCAAGTACGAACTCGTAAGGTCTTCCTGCGTTCCTGGGAAGAAATGCCATCATGGTGTACATAGGCGGTATATCTTCACCTCTCTTCGCGCAAAAGACTCAGTCTTTCCATCTTTACAGCTTCAGAACGATTACCGCTAGCCAGATGGCCATATTTTCGACCTGAAATATACACCATATAATGAGCCGGAGTATCCGGCCCCTCTTTATATCTCATCCATGATGCTGTTTTGCGAAAACCTCAGCCGAATTGCAGGACAATACCGTCATACGTATGCCTTTTACGTCCTCCGAATGTTTGCGCTGACTCGCCTCTACCGGAAGGAGATTTGAAGCCTCTTGGAACTTGTAGGTTCTTGAGACGTTATCTGTCCGCTATGAGGGACCTCTTCTTCTTTATTGGCGTAGACATCGCTTATGCGATTATAGCCGAGTTTACAACAGCGCGCCAGTCGTGCTTCCTCATCCGAGGCTGTTTTTTTTCTTTTCGTAGGGCATGGTGTTTCCGTGTCGGGTTCCAAAACCAGCGCACAACCCTAAGTATGGATGTTTCGGATTCTCAGTTTAGCTAACCTTCAAACGGATGTTTTTTTTCGTGAGCTGCTTGACCCATAAGTAAAAAAATCGCTTCTGGCCACTCCCAAGTGAATGACGCTGAGAGAACTATCCGCATTTACGTGAACTTTTTCATATGGTTCCATCCTCCAAACTGAAGGACTACTTGGCATATATGTATATAGCCAGACAGAAGGACAGACGATCTAAGGTCCATGTTAAAATTGTTAAACACAAAAACAAACAAAAAATAAATAAAAAACAAAATGCAAACACAAACATGGCCTTGAAACTTCTAAGTACTATATAGAGAAATCGAATTGTCGACAGACTCACTTTTCAATCACTCACTCATTTGCACACGAACCGCACACGCATCTCTAGCTGCTCCATCACAACAAAATTCGATTAGACTGTCAATGCGGAATATACCACATAAAATGAATATATTTAAGGGGGATGCAATGTTGGAGTGGGAGGGCAACCGAGTATTACAAAATTTGCGTCAAATCAATTTACGAGCTGATAACAGCGAGGACTACAACTACTAAAGCGAGCGGGAAAAAACGCACACCAACAACAAAAAAGTAAATCAGCCACAGCTGTGCTTGTTGAATCGCCTAAATTAGATAGTGGAATAACGGATAATGTTAGCGAACAAGCTGCTTTAATATAATAATAAAAACAACACGCAGCAGCTGTGGGGTTAGCTTGATACGTCCGTAAATATAGTAGATGTACTCTTGGTTCATTTATTTCTTCACTTCATTTCCATAATGCTGGCACAAAAAATAGATTGTATCTCAAAACTTATGTTTGAATCGCCGAATACCGGTCATCAACCACCGTATTTATCGAATTTAGCTCAGTGTGATTTTTTCTTGTTCCCCAAACTGAAATTGCTGCGCCGTGGGACCGGTATTCAATCGGCCGAAGAGATAAAACAAGATTCGCTGAAGGGGACCATCCTAAAAAGTGCTTATGAGAAATGTTTCGAGGACTGGAAAAAATCGTTGCATACATGGATAGCTGTTAGAAACAAAGACTTTAAAAAAGTTTGAGGAAAATTTCCTTGATTTCTAATCTAGGATATGGGTCGTGCATTAGCTTGAAAAATTTGAAATTTTCAACGAAGATTTCAAGCCAGGATTTGATTTTAAACATTCTTTTCGTTGTTACTTTCGCTTCAATCCAAATAGATACTTGGCCTATATTCCATATTAAATTGTGCTCCAGAAATCACCAATTTCAGTCTCCAGAAAATATACGCAATTTCATGGTTAACAAAAGGAAAAATATGTATATTTTCCAGAAAGTCAGTCGTCTCCGTTACTGTCTAACCTCTATATATGTTTCTGAGGTGAATTTCCACGTTTTCGATAACAATTTAATCGAGCAGCTGCCATACGACTGTCGAATCAAAATATTTGCATAGCCTTTTATGGTATAAAAGTGCACCTGTGATGGGTATTAAAGTCTGGATACAGCTGAAATTATCGTTTTTACTTGTCTTATTTGTAACTCAATTGAATTAGATGAGGAAAAGTGATTTTAAAACATTTAAGGCCACAAAACAAGCGAATTTTCAAGAATTTTTGCTGAGGAAAGATTTAAATTTGTTGATCCAAAATCTTGTAGACATCTTATGGTATCTTTTAACTGTTTTAAGACTTAATATTAGTAAAAATATTTCTTTGAAAAGGAACTACAGCTGATCTCCGTGAGCTCCTCTCGAAAAAGATGTTTTGCGGTGACCACTATATCTTGAACTGGATTCTCTAAAATTGAAAAAACCAAACAGCTTTCGTTAAATAATGTTAAATCTAGTAAAGCAAATCGAGGGAATAAGCGAAATATAGATTTTTGGCCAAATACGGTTTCTAAAAAAATCGATTTTTGACCGAAAAAATAAATTGTTAATAAAAAAAGATTTATTGGTTAACCTCCCAAAAAATGGAACTAATTTTAAAAATAAAAAACAATCGGTGCAAAGAATTTGAATTAAATATGTGCAATTAATCTTTGATAACTGATCTCTGTATAGGTCACAAAAAATGAGTAGAAATCCGATATTTTAGGTGTGACTTTTAGATTTCAAACATGCATTTGCTTTATAGCGTGTGTTCTAAAAGTAGACCTCAAGCTTGGTTAGCGATTTTTCAGAGCATGATTCTATTAATTTTTTAATGACTCAATATAATTTCAGATAAATGAATATATACAGAAAGACCAGTGTAAACATCTATTTTTTAAAGCATAGCTCATAGACAAGAAAAGCCCGCCGAAGATTATACTTTGCGAAAATACCAAAAAATACTCCAGACAAATATTTACACGTGAAAATATACAATATATGAAATATAAAACTATATCTTCTCACTTCACTAACGATAAAAGATATTCCAGACACTGACTTTATGCAGACGCTCTCGTATATATGCTACACTAAGTATTCAAAGGGAAAAGATATCAATATTTCACTACAAATCAAAAGGAAATTCCGCAAAGCAAAAAATAAAAGAACTTCGAAAAAATTGGCAAATATAAAATGATGTGTTGAACGCTTAGAGAGCGCTAAAAGAGGGTAAAGTCACTGCTGGCAGGATATCGACTAACGATTGCCACACACACAGCAGACACTTTGAGGCACGCAATTTGCAATTTGGCCCTTTCTGTGGCACACAGCAAAGTGAGTGTGAATGAATATATATTTTTGTGCATGTGTTGTGAATATTTCGACAAATCTGTGCGGAAATTTGCCATTGCTATTGAATGCGAAATCATTTTTCAATATGCGAACGCGCACACACACAAACACCCGCGCGCTTCCGCAACTGATTTTCTGCAAATATGAATGCGTGCGTGCGTTTGCCTGTGTGTGAGCTTAAGCAAATGTGTTCATAAATATGCATTGCATATATGCTTTTGAGCTTTCGCACGCATTGACTGATGCCATTTCGCTACGCCAATGAGCTATGAAAATATGAATATTGAGCAGGTATTACGCGTTGTGTACTGTATGTGTGTGTATGGGTGGAGCAGAGTGGACCGAAATTTTCGCCAACATCAATAACGGGTGTGTGTATGTGTTTGGAGTGCCGTAACGACTTCTACTCAATTTACAAAAGCCTTGTATGTATGTATATGTATCGAGGCACTTATGCGTGTGAATTTGAAAGTAAATTTACAAATATTGCTTTTCGCACACACACACACGTACATTGTAATGTATTTGTGTGTACACTATGTCAAAGTGTACACTTGACATAAACGTTGTTTGCCAAAAGATTAACAGCCCAAGCACTTTGCTGCCACGCGTTTAGTAACGGAAATTGACAGCCCCTTGCAACAGTCGAATTATATTAGAAATGGCAAAGGCGTGGCGGTGAGTTGGAATGTCGCTGCTCAAACAGTTCGGTGTGCATGTATGGTATATACTCTCTAGGAAATTGTCACGACAGAAAGGCAGCTTTTGCCTGTTATACATTGTAACAGAAAAGTACTGGAGCATTCTAAATAAAATCAAAATTTTTAATTATTCATCAATATTCATTTTGTTGCCTACAAAGTAATCCGCAGCAGAATTAATACACTTATGCCAACGATTTTTTCAGTCCTTATTGATGGCATTCAGCTCCCTCAGCGAATTTTGTTTTATCTCTTCGATCGACTGAAAACGGATTTCACGGAGCCGCAATTTCAGTTTGTGGAACGAGAAAAAATCACACGGTGTCAAATCTGGTGAATACGGTGGTTGATCGATGATATTCATTTCGTTTTTGGCTTTAAATTTGGCCACAATCGTAGCTCTGTGCGATGGTGCATTATCATCGTGTAAAATTCATGAATTTTCCGGTCGTTTTCGATGGTTCTTCTCACGCAAACACCTCAATATGACCAAATTGAACTCCATATTGACCGTCTGTTTCTTCAGAACAAGTTCATGATGCATCAAACCACGAATGTCAAAAACAACAATGAGCATCACCTTGTTTTTTAAACGGCTTTGGTTGCGACTAGTTTTTTCCCTCCATTCCGATGATTGTTGACTTGTTTGCTTGTCAAACTCATAAATCCATGTCTCATCGGTAACTATAATGCTCCCCATATGGGATCGGAACTGGCACGATCAAGCATGTCCAAGAAACCTATATATGTACGGTACTCTTTATGAAAAAAATCAGCTTTATCGGGACGAGTCGAGCAAGAACTAGTTTTATACCCAAAATATCCAGCAAAATCATTCGATGGGCTCGAGAGAGAGCTCTCCTGCCATCTCTTTAACATTTGTCTGACGATTTTTAAACACCATATTCTTTTTTATACTCTGAACAGGGTATATTAAGATTGTCGCGATGTTTGTAACACCCAGATAGAAGCGTCGGAGACTCTATAAAGTATATATATAAATGATCAGTATGTTGACCTGAGTCGATTTAACCATAGCCGTCTGTCTGTCTGTCCGTCCGTCTGTATATATACAAACTAGTACCTCAGTTTTTAAGATATCCTTTCGAAATTTTGCAAACGTCATTTTCTCTCAAGAAGCTCCTCATTTGTCGGAACTGCCGATATCGGACCACTATAACATATAGCTGCCATATAAACTGAACGATCGGAATCAAGTTCTTGTATAGAAAACTTTCACATTTGACAATGAATGTTCACCAAATTTGGTATGGATTATTTTCTAAGGCAACAATGTAATTTTGATCCTTCAGTTTGTATGAAAGGTGCATATTTCTTATAGGATTCATAACTTAAAATTTTTGTTAATTAGTTTGGTAATATTTTCATATAATTATGGAGCCGTTTTAAATTTTATGTTATATGTAACTTTGAACAAAATTTGAACTATGAAAGATAATTTCACGAAGATATTTTTGAATATATCCTCGTACTTAGATATATGTATACATTGATATGTTAAGGTTTCCCAGAAAAAGCAAAACAGCGCTGAGTTCAGAGTTTTTAAAAGTTTTAAAGTATAAAAGTTTCCTTTTCGTTGCATTAATAAAACAATTTTGCCTGTTTATTTAATTTTGGAAAATATAGAAAATTAATTCGAATTTCTGTAACGCTTATGTTTCTTCTTTATTTGCAGTACTTTTTTCGCCTTTATCTTTTCCGTCAGCATCATACATATTATTTAAAAACTTTTTTAATTTCTTTCCTCAACTTCTGTTCAGGTAGGTAGGTAGGAGTGCAGCCCTATCGGGCTCAATTAGCACTTGATGTGCCATTTTGATACACTATTCGTAGAACCACCTGTATCTGCTATTACGTTTCACCTTCTCTCTCAAACCATTTTGAGGTTTCGATGAAACTACTTGTGTCCGATATGCTTTTGGTGGAAATCCATTCAAGATTTGGTGCTTGGTGGATTCCGAGTGTTTTGTGTCGGATCTGTGCTAGAGCTGGGCATTCGCAGAGAAAGTGGAAGATTGTTTCCTTGTTCCCTGCTACTCCGCAGCCACGGCAGATGTCGTTGTAGGGCAATCCCATTTTGGACGCATGTTCCCCAAATGGCCAGAGCCCTGTTGTGGTAGCTGTTATTCTGTAAATAATTTTTCTTGACGTATTTAATAAATCAATTGTTCTTTTCCTGTCATATGTTGGCCATAATTGTTTAGTTATGACGCATTTTGAAATGTTTTTCCACCTGTTGTTTGCAATTTGCTGAAATTGTCTATTGATCTCTCCCTTTATCGATCCTAGCGGGCTTGGTTTTAGCTCCGCCTCGGATTCATTGAGGAAAGCTCCTGCCTTTGCCAACTCGTCTGCTTTTTCGTTACCGAAAAAGTTCCTGTGTCCGGGAACCCAGATCAAGTTTAGCTGGAGCTTGTCTTTTATTGAGCTTAGTGCTCTCTTGCAGCTGTGACCTATACTGGAATTTGTCATGGGTGATGACAATGCCAGGAGGGCCGCCTGGCTGTCCGTAAATATAGTTGCTTTATGTATATTTCCGTGGTTTTCTAATAGAACCTCGCAGGCTTTTTCTATGCCTAGTACTTCTGCTTGGAAGATGCTAGCCGAGTTCGGTAGACGTATAGAGAGAGATATGCCTAGATCAGCGGAGAATACCCCCGTGCCCACTCCGCAGTCCATTTTGGACCATTTTGAGTATAGACTGAGGTGGTACCTTCCTCTACTATTGAACCTCTTCTCCATTCTCGTCTAGATGCTATCCTCACCTGGAAGTGTCTACTGAAATCCAGCTTTGGGAGAATGTAGTCTGATTTGTTAATAGTGAACTTGTTTAGAATTACACTATGTCCGTAGTTCAGCTGTTTCCAACCTCCCAATTCTTTTATTCTTATCGCCGCAATAGCTGCTATTTTGTGAATAAAAATGTCCATTGGTAGTTGATGCAGGATCACATTGAGCGCATCAGTCGGACATGACCTGATTGCACCCGTAACACCCGCACATGCTGCTCTTTGTATTCCATTTAATCTTCTGTTCATTCTCCTCCAATTTTTCCAATTGGGCATTTTCTCAGGCTGATATAGTTGTCAGACAGAGTATGTCGCCTTATAGCATTCCATTTATCACATGTTCCGTGAATTGATTGCCTCTTGTGTACCAGTGCTAAATTGCCTGAGACCTATTTAAAAAAGTATGAAATATTATTTATGTCTACGTTCAATGTTAGTCTCTTGCTGCTTTGGTGATTACGTGAGTATAGTGAAATTTATGAATGACTCACCTTAAAAAAGGGTTGTGAAAAGGGATATTTTGTAAAGAGAGGGTTTGTATAAAATACATATATCACATGATATTTTAATAGTTTAATAACCAATGTTGTATCTCAGGTCTATTATCGTTAAAGATGTCTCTAAATATGGATAAATTTTATACTTATTTGTTATATGTATAAATTTTTATTAAAGTCGCTGCTGTACGGAGTTTAGGGCCACTAATTCATTCTATTATTATCATAATTCGTTGTTGATGTTCGTTGCTTTTTCAACACTTTCTGCTCTATATATACACTTATGCTGACTGCAAACTGAAAACTCAATTAGCAAAGTCGAGCTGAACTTTGCGGATCTATCGAAAAATTAAATATATTATTTTGTGTTTACATAGTTTGATTATTGAAAAATATCTCCCTAAAATAATTTTTCAAAACGCAAATTATTTTCAAAACAGGTTTTTCTTGAAACAATTTATTTCGAAGTTTGACTCGCTGTAGGTCTCACCACATCTACGGTTCTAATGAGTCGATTTCCTTGAAATTTGGCATGAATGTGCTCGTAATACTTCTCTTTGATTACAATCAGGAAAAACTGAAAATATTTTTCAAAATTCGGAAAAATTAAAAATTGAAGAAAAATCGATTTTTTTCTGCTTTTTATGATTTTTTAATTTTTGCTGATTAACATGGAAGTAATATTTATATCTATCCAAAATCATTTTCCTGAACTCAGTCCTTGATGACACAGATCTACTCTAGAGGCTCATAACTAGTGATGAATCTTGGGTTTATAGATATGACGTAAAAGCCAAAGCTCAATCATCCCAATGGAAGAAGTCGCATGAGCCAAGACCGAAAAAAGCGCGCCAAGTAAGGACGAATGTGAAGAGTTTCTTAATAGTTTTTTTCGACTGCAGGGACGTCGTGCATTATAAATTGTTACTAAAAGGTCATACGGTAAATAAAGAATTATAACTGGTATTTGCGCGAAGTAATCTGCCAGAACTGCCCAGATTTGTCGTAAAACAAAAATTGTCTTTTTCACCATGATAATGCACCTGCTCACGCATGGTTGCTTGTGCGCGAATAGCAACACATTAGTGATACCGTAGCCACCGTATTCCACAGACCTGGCCCCCTGTGACTTTTTTTTTGTTACAAGCCAGTAAAGGCCCGTAAATAAACGACGCTAGACTACGATTTAGGAAATAAAAACTAGACCGAAGGAGCAACAAAACAATATCACAAAAAAATAATTTTTAAGTGATTTGAGGAATGGAAAAAACGAAGTAACTTTTTTAAGAAATACATAATTCTGGATTCAATGTTATCAAAAACACAGGTCTACGAGTACTACAAAGCCTCCAAAAACGGTCGAGAAATTTTCGAAAATATTAAAAAAGTGAAGGTGTGTTAGAGAGATAGCTAGAGAGCCCTCCCTCTCTCGCTAGTCCGTTCGAATGTTTTTGGTGAATATTTTGGGTACGAAAACATCCGTCGAAAACGTCCGGATTTGTGGAAGAACAATTCAGGGATTTCACATCGAGCCACGATTGCGACCGAATTTAAAGCCAAAAACGCAATGAATGCCATCGATCAACCACCGTATTCACCAGATTTGGCTCTGTGTGATTTTTTCTTGTTCCCCAAACTGAAATGGCCGCTACGGGGTCCACCCGTTTTTAGTGGATCGAAGAGATAAAACAAAATTCACTGAAAGAGCTGAAGGCCGTAATAAAAAATTGCTTATGAAAAGTGTTTCGAGGACTAGCAAAATCGTTGGTATAAGTGTATTACATCTGGTGCGAAGGCGACAAAATAAATATTGATGAATAATTTAATATTATTTGTTTTATTTGCAAATTCCCGGTACTTTTTCGTCACAATGTATGTCTGTATCAACGCGAACCAGTCTCTCAGTTTAGAGATATCGATCTAAAGTTTTACATGCTCTTATTTTGATGAAAACATTCGGCAGGTTACGTTTTGGGATTTAATAATACATAAAATTGCTATACAAAATGCAACTCTGCAGCTTCGAAGTTATCGTTTTTTCTTCATGTTTTGATATGTTGCTGTCATAAACTTGAGTAAAACCTTTTTCACTACAGAGATCATTTAATGCTCTTCCATCTGCATACTAAATGCCCTGCAGCTAATGCCCTTTCTAGGCAAAAACGAAAAATTCATAAAACCTGTTTTCGCTATCATGATAAATTTGGCAATTTAACAAATCATCTTGAATATTTGATTTGCCAGCAGGTTAAGAAATTTATCTTTATTTCGCCTTTTCACTGCTTTGTTGCCACACATAACCTTTAGCCATATATACAGCAGTAGTTTCATATGTGTATGTGTGTGTGTGTGTGTGTGTGTGGTGGGATAAGAGCTTAAAGCAATAACACATAAATAATAAAATGCATATGCAGATGTGTGCGTGCTAGTGCGAATGTGTGTATAAAGCAACACTTGAAATCATTCGGTAAATGATATTTGTGGAACGTGTTCGCCACAACTCACTTTTAAGCTGCTATACATATAAATATTTGTAAATGCGTGTTTTTCGCTGCAGACTCACTTCTCTCTACTTGCTTCAAATTTTATATATATACATATGCGCATTCATATATGTACATATATACATGTATATGCACGAAATATTCTTTCAAATAGATTATAGCGATTTTTCTTTTCACTTCAGCTGAGTTTTCTTTCAATTTTTCATTTGCCAATATTTCTTACTTATATTTTTGAAATATTTTGACAGATGTCAAGTGTGTCAAATGCATATTTATTTGAGGTTGCAGGCGAATGTCTTTAGATATGATGACAACGTTGCGGAGAGCTCTTCACACTGAAGTTATATGTCATACTAAAGTATATACTCGCGTGGCCTAAAATATACACGTTTTACATACATACATAAGCGCATACATATAAACTCACATGTGTAAAGTCACAAGCTGTAGTTGTTCGTTTTCGTGTGGTAAAACAGCTTCCTCTATCATGTCAAACCTGTTACGGATATTCACATCGATGGCAACTACGCGCTGACGCTTCCCGAGGCATGCCAATGACATGCATCCAAATTAATTTTTATAAACTCGAAGAAATGAAGCGTTTTTCTGTCATTTAGCATTTTTTTGTTTTGTTGAATTTTTCCATTTAAAATTTAAATTTATTAGTGTCGCAAACAAACACCCAACTTTAACTCGAAATCCACATATTTACGAAAAGTTACAAATACATACCATACAAATTAATGCTATTTAAATGAAGAAAAAACTAATTTTTCGACATTTGCAATCGGCCAACACTGCTGCAATTTCACGTTCAACATTCGTATGAAGTTTATCAATTGTCGCTGGCTTCTTAGCATAGACCATTGACTTGACGTCTCCCCACAGGAAATAGTCTAACGGCATCAAATCGCACGATTGAAGCGGCCAATTGACTGGGCCATTTCGTGAAATAACACGTTCACCAAACTTGCTTTTCAATAAATCGATTGTGACGTTCGTTGAGTAGCCTGTGGCGCCACATATTGTATCTTGGAACCACATATTGTCCAAGTCCATATCATCCAATTCATCTCATAGCGATTCCCATCTACAGTAACTTGCCGGTTTTGGTCATCAGAAGTACGGCCCAATCACGCCGCCGGCCCATAAACCGGTCCAAACCGTAATTTTTTCAGGGTACAATGGTGACTCATGGAGTAGGTGGCGATTGCTGCCTAAGCAATAACACATATTTTGCTTATGGACGAAGTTATTCAGCCAACAATTAGTCTTATCACTGAAGGTGATTTTTCGATAAAAATCCAGATTATTTTCAAGTGGTTGCAACTTCATTTCTTGCCTCTATTTGATCTTGTAAGGATGCCGGACAAGATATTTTCGCAAAATTCGGCACAGCGACGTCGCAGAGTTGCCCAGCGTTTGAAAATGACTTGTAGGAGACTGATTTGGGTCTTTCTCAATTGATGCGCCAGCGACAGCAATATTCTCGACACTACGGGCTCTAAACACCCAATTATTGATCTGACAAGACGATTATAACGACCATAAATTGGACCTAGCGCACTTAAAGTTGAGGCCACTGACTCCGAATTTCGCTAGTAAATTTTAATAATTTCGACTTGTTGTTGGATCGTACATTTTTCCTTGATGAAATGGCAAACTGATGCTTACTGATGAGAAATGTCAAAAAAGCGGGAAAAATATGGCGTCGTTTTCGCTATCGATCTACTTTTATAGCGCCCCTATTGAAAAATTCTTTATATCTCTACGAGAAACAAGAAATATTTACGTAGACAATTTTCCCTTTTTTCATTTTGCAATTATTAAAACTTCTTAAGTTTTGTTCTCTTACATCAGAGTTCGTGTTCGTCGATGCAGGCTCTCGAGTTAGCGAGAAATGTGATCCAGTGCTAACTCTGATTGAAACATCGCTCGCTCCCTCTCTTTCTCTGAGCCGAATTTCGAAGATGTCTATGCTGCAAAGAGACTCTTCAGCCTCCTTTATAATTTTTTTGATCTCTTCACCGCCGCTATCTGGACTTGGTTAATGTAACCCAAACTTAAATAAGCAAAGGCATATACATATATGTATATATATTGTACGCCTACCGCACCTTATTATAAAAATTAAGTAAATTCAATAAATTTAGAAGACTCCATAGGAGTTTCCATTCCTTGCAACCTTACCACGATATTGTTTTAAGCGTACAAGAAAGCGGAAACAAGAGTTGAGCCTCACGGTATTCTGACCGACTATGTCAGGGGTACATTAAGTTTGTCAGGAAGTTTGCAATACTCAAAAGTTCTTACAAAGTATGTAGACAACTAACCAACGTGATGAACTGACTCTTTCACCAAGTCTATTCGACTGTTTGTATATACTCGAATTATTCTTACAGTTTTTGAGATATCGATTTGAAATTTTGTACAAGTTTTTTTCACTACAAGATGCTGCTCATTTGTCGGAATCACCAATGTTGAGTCACTATAGCATATAGCTGTCATACAAACTGAACGATCAAAAACTAGTTCTTGTATGGAAAACTCTTTAATTTGACAAGATGTCTTCACGAAACTTGACACGGATTATTTTTTATAGCAACGGTACAAGTTCTGAATATATTTTACAGATCGAACAACTATAACGTATAGTTGCCATACAAACTGAACGTTTAAAATCAATGTCTTGTATGGAAAGTTCTTTAATTTAACAATATATCTGTTCGAAACTTGACACATTTTTATTATACAAAACAGCGCCATAAACTGCGTACATATTGTTCAAATCGGAGTACTTTAGCATACAACTGCCATATAAACTGAACTATCAAAGTCAAACTGAAAATCTCACTATACCATTTGTTTTCAATAAAAATTGCAACTATGAAGGGTATTGTAGCTTATAGTCAACATTTTTCTCTAGTTATAATACCTTAATTGACCATAATAAAATAGAAAAGTGTGGAAATGAGCGATTTTTATATACAACAAGCGCCTCTGCATTCAAACACCACACTCATGCATGCTACATTGGATGAACAGCAATTTTCTTGCACCCGAAATTAGCAATAAATAATGTTGTTGCCCTGCAGACTTTAGCGCTCTTGTTTGTTACTAAAACGTTGCGTCCTTCCCCCCGTTTTCTTCTCGCAAAACCTTTAAGATGCCGCATATCTTGTCAGCTACTTGAATGCGCGCCCGGCTTGTATTGTATTTATTACCGTTTTATAGCAAAGTTTCTCGCTGTACTTGACGTGGCGAACTAACTAACTGTACTATAAATTACCACTTTTCATCGAGAATTTATGTTAATTACTGGCAATGTTAAATACCCGCACAACTTGCCGCAACGCTTACCGCGACAAATCCGCTACACTCATTAACATCATTTACTGCGCACTTGGCGCCGGCGGCTCATCGCTTGCGTACCGTTGCGTTTGCATAGATACGAGCCGACGCATCTACTTAATTGTGCCCATGTGTGTATGTGTGTTTGGTGTATAACTATACTGTATATATGTATAGTATATGTATTTATATGCCGCTTAATTACAGCAATTTAAGCGCAAATTTGTCGGCGCCAAGTGTAAAGTTGTGTAATTTGCCGCCAAGTGGCGGTCAAAGGAAGTGGCGTTGATTAAAGTAAGTTTACGACTAGCGTGCATACTAATTTATATTTACATATACATATACATATATATGTATGTATATATGATATACTATATAAGGACTAACATTTACAGCAACAATTAATGTAATGGAAAATAGTGAAATGGAAAAGCGTCACCACCGAAGTTGAACATTTTTATTGAATCGATGGTCAGCTAAGAATAAATATTTGCAAAAAGCCGTTACCGTTAACCTTTAACAAGCGTAAAAAATAAAGTTTTTTTAGCGAACAGGTATTTTTTTGTGCAACAAATCTTCTTAAAACCTACCTTTATATTCACCGATTTTACTTTAACTACCCAATGAGTAAGCATATAGTTGCCTAGAGAGTTGGAAAGGTTCAACGAGAATATGCACTATTTCATCCTATTTTATGACTCAAAATGCAACTCAACGGTATTCACGATTATTTCAATATTTCGAATTAATTACATCATTTCGGCCATATCGATCCAATTTATTCCGCTAGTGCTGCTGAACTTATTTCAGTCTCAAGCATCCTCAACTCATATTCGAACATCTTAACTTTCTAGTTGCCGAAATTTTGCATTTATTTCTTTTTCATTTTTATTAACTTTACTAATTTAGAATAATTTTAGCTGATAAAATGAATGCTCTAAGAAAACCGGTCTGACATGACCCATAATGATCCAACAAAGGGTTAATATATATACGTTCTTATGACAGAATGAACATTTTATACCTTAAACAGGGTGTTTTTAGGTTTGGCATAAAGCGTAAAACGAAAAAGAAAACATCGGAGATAGTATAAAAACATATCTACTGATAAAGAGTCTTTTTGTATTTCTAATCAAACTTCAAGTTTTTTTTATACTAATACTACTTAGTCGATCACTTTTTGCCATTTTTCCGCTAGAGACATTATTCCATCAGTGTAAAACGAAATTTCGAAATCTCCATAACGAAAGCGAGCGAACCACGAACTGATACAGCATCGTCTCCGTAAAATTCATTGGTGGCTTGTGTGGAATTCTTCCGTTTTTTATACAAAAATTTCAAAATATAGCGAATTTCTTCAATATTTTCACTCATTTTTAAATAGCTGCAATCTTTTTTTAACTTTCCCGGATTTAATAACGACTGCAACGACAGCCACAGACAAAATACGAAAAGACTTTTTCGACTACCCTACAGTCCAACAAACCGTTAGCGAACTAATTCCTTAGTTTTTGCGGTATCGTTCTGAAATTTTGCACACGTTCTTTTCTCTCCAATAGGCTGCTCATTTATTAGAACCACCAATATCGGACCACCTTAGCGTATAGCTGCCGTATAAACTGAACGATCGAAATCAAGTGCTTATATGTAAAACTTTTTCATTTGAAGAGATATTTCCAACCAATTTGGCATCATTAAAAATGATTGGGATCGGATCACTATAGCATATAGCTGTCATACAAATTGAACGATTAAAATCAATTTGCTGCAAAGAATATTTTACATTTGTAAAGGGTATTATAGTTTCGTTGCAACTAAAGTTAACGTTTTTACTTGTTTTTTAATACGTTTTGAGTGCCGTGAGCACGCGGCATTGAATACTTGTATGTTGCTGACAGTTCCGCTTGTAGACGCTATGCTGCCAAATACATTGTATGTCAGCAACACATGGACTTGATTGATTTTGCTTGACATAAAGTGAATAAAAATGCATTTCTGCGTACATTTTATGTATATCGAAGCGTTTTTTGTTGTAATTTTGAAATTATGTTCATAATAACAACTTTATATTGTTGTAATTTTGAAATTGTGTTCATAATAGCAATCTTATATTGTTGTAATTTTGAAATTATGTTCATAATAACAAAATACTAGAAAATATATGTAAGCAATATTTTCATCACACAAACGACAAAAAGCTAGAGTGTGTAGAAAGACTATCGAAAATATGAAACACAACTTTAAAATATGCGAAAAATGAGAAAAATATAAAAAATATTATCTTTAATATTTTACACGCAAATCTAAGATCTTGAACACAGAGATTGCGTATACGCCATGGTGCTGGTAAAATGTGTGACACATTACCCCATTTACTTCGTATAATCAAAACAGTTCTTCTTCATATACAAATATATATGTTCATTTGCCATATCAACGATGCATACATACATATACATCTATTATACACATACATACTACACGCACACGCACTCCTGTCAACATAAAAGTACAAGAGTGACGCGGACTCCTTCCTGCTCGCCATCACTTTTGATTGAAACCCGCATTCATTTACGCGTCACATGTCATAGCCTGCTGCTGAGCAGTCGTAATAACAATAACAATAGCAATAGCTATAAATAAGTAAAAGCTACTAACAACAACAAAAAATACAGTACCATAAAAAATGCTATGAATATCAATGCCAAGAAAGCGAGTCCACTCACTGACGGCATTTTTATTTATGCGAGTTTATATCGATATATTTGAGTATGTCCATGAGTATAAAAATAAGTGTAGAAACTACGGCGATGTTTTTTGGCATATACAAACCTATATAATATATATAAATATATATATTTTGGTCAGTTTAGTAGGAAATAGTTAACAAATGCGAAAATTTGCATGTTTCATTTGTGTATATTTTTGCAAAAAGTTGTCTAAATATAATATGTATTTTTATATGTCATATATAGTATAATAAAAAAAATATATATATATTATATATGTACTACTTAGGGTGCGTAAAAAAACGATTTTTTCGCTTGGTACTCCGCAAAATATAGACACCTCCACAAAAGACTCTCCATGTATGAGCTCTTAATTATATTGGGTCCTTAGCAAGCGAAAATTTTTTACTTTTCCGAGCTAATGTGTCTATATATGTAGTTTTACTACCACCCTAACCTATCATGCTACCATACATACATTTGCATACGGAAACTAGTTCACATATATATGTATGCGTGAATGTCTGCATCTACAAATTCACATGTATAATCGTCTGCGCCACCCACATGTGTTGCATGCAACAAAGTATGTATTGACAAATGATTTATGGCGCGTGATTGACATTCGCCATTTATTTGATTGCTGTGGCGTCCATTGTGGCTGATGAATGCGAAGAAGCTATAGTTAACGGGTCATGTAAGTGTATTGCAAGTGACGTCACAGAGTAGCGCATTCAGTATTATTTTTGCTTTAACTGAACAAATTTTAGTTGTATTTTTAATACTTTTAAAGGCAGGCTCGTTTTTTTTTATTATTGAATAGTAAAAAAATAAAAATAAAAACAGAAAGGCAAACATTTTCTTGATGAGCCGAACCCGACCATAAATCGAAGCAAGCTGGTAGCACTCATAGTTGAATTAATTTGAGAAGTTTGTAAAATAACATAACTCAAATAAAGTATTTTCTCAAGAGTTCCTAGCTATCAATACGAGTGGTACAAAGTCTTCAAAGATGGTCGGCAGATCGTTGAAGACATAACTCGCTCTTGACGACTTTCGACCTCTTCAATTGATGAAAATATTAAAAAAGTCAAGGATATGGTACTTAAAAGTCGTCAGGCAAGCGTTAGAGAGAAGGCAAGAGAGTTTTACATCTCTCGAGAGTCCGTTCTTGCTCGACTACTCCGATAAAGTTGATTTTTTTTTCAAAAAGAGCACCGTACATAGAAAATGCTTCATCGTGCGAATTACAATCCCACATTCATGTTGAACATTATAACTGCCGTTGGGACATATGAGTTTGACTTGCAAACAGGTCAACAATCATCGGAATGGAGGGAAAAACCAGCCGAAACCGAAAAAAAACCACACGAAAGCCAAGGTGATGCTCATTGTTTTTGGATATTCGTGGGTGGGTGAATAAATTTTTTTTTCAAAGAGAAGTTCTATTTGGCCATATTGAGGCGTTTGCGTGAGAACATCCGTCGAAACCGGCCGGAATTGTGGAAGAACAATTCATGAATTTTTCACGATGATAATGCACCATCGCATCGAGCTACGATTGTGACCGAATTTAGAGTCAAAGATGCTATGAACACCATCGATCAACCACCGTATTCAACTGGTTTGGCTCCGTGTGATTTTGTCTTGTTCCCAAAAATTTTTTTTTTTTTAATTACCCGTTTCCAGTCGATCGAAGAGATAAAACAAAATTCGCTGAAGGAGCTGAAGGCTATCCCAAAAACTGCTTATGAAAAGAGTTTCGAGAACTGGAATATCGTTGGTATAAGTGTATTACATGTGATGGACTTTGAAAGCGCCAAAATATATGTAGGAAGGGAACACAGAAGCGGACAGAAATACTAATAATTACATTACACAAAACGAACCCTTACACGGACAAGAACAGAACGACAGCGACACAGAAGAAGTTGAACAGCGCCGCGAGCAAGACCTAACGTTTAAAAAGACCTAAGATTGTTAAAAGTATATTATACGAAAGTGTTTAAAAGTTAAGATTATAAAAAACTAAAACATACGAAAACTGAAATTTAAAAATAAACTTTATAACGTGAAAAAATAAACAAAGAGTATTTTCTACATATATAATTATAAATAATAAAATATTTTGCGTTTTATTTACAACTTCCGGGTACTTTTTTGTCACAATGTATAATAATGACCTTAATACTAAAAAGCTCTCATTTCAAACACAGCCTTCCACACTGCAAAAAAATTTTAATTTAAAACATTTATTAAGCTGCCAACCTTGTTCAACTTACACATATGTACATACATATATGTTCAATCACATAAATTTGAAAACTATTAAATTTCTGTATCCATTGTGGATAGAAAATTTCCAATTTTTTATATATCTGAAAAGTAATAATTTTATAAAAAGTGGCAACTCTTAAATATAATTTTTTTTCTACAAAACGTATTTATTATACCCTAAACGGCGTATATTAAGTTTGCCACGAAGTTTGTAACGCCCAGAAGGAAGCGTCGGAGACCCTCTAAAGTATATACATATATAAATGATCAGTATGTTGAGCTGAGTCGATTTAGCCACCTCCGTCTGTCTGTCCGTCTGTCTGTATATCGTTTCGAAATTTTGTAAACGTCATTTTCTCTTCAAGAAGCTGCTCATTAATCGGAACTGCCGATATCGGACGCTATAACATATAGCTGCTATACAAACTGACGATTGGAATCAAGTTTTTGTATGGAAAACTTTCACATTTGACAAGAGATATTCACGAAATTTGGTATAAACTATTTTCTGAGGCAACAATGTATACTCTGAAGAAATTGTTCAGATCGGTTAACTATAGCATATATCTGCCATACAAACTGAATGATCGGGATCAAATGCTTGCATGAGAAACTTCCACATTTGACG
Source organism: Bactrocera tryoni (assembly GCF_016617805.1). NCBI lineage: Eukaryota > Metazoa > Arthropoda > Insecta > Diptera > Tephritidae > Bactrocera > Bactrocera tryoni. The sequence goes on from NC_052499.1 coordinate 17,308,809, forward strand.
ATATATCTTCACGAAATTTGGTATGAGTTATTGTTCATAGAAATAATGTAAACTCCAAAGAAATTATTCAGATCGGATTACTATAGCATATAGCTGCCATACAAACTGAACACATATTTACTGAAAGAAATGCAGCTGTGAAGGGTATATTAGCTTCGGTGCAGCCGATGTTAACGTTCTTTCTTGTTATATAATCTAATAGATTATACAATTTTTGCCATTTTCTTTTCAAATAATTTTTGAAATTTTATGCTACCCTTTGATAATTACTCAAAAATAATATTTTTTTTTTCTATGAATTTTGAGCATTTTATTCTGCCACTCTCTACACAATAAAACTATTTAAAAACCTTTATTTACTTCAATTAGCACAAACGTTATCACTATGCTTATAGGTATAATGGCCATAACGTGGCTGAATAGCACAGTAATTCTTTAATAGACACACACGAACCACCACACATACATACACACGCTTGCAAATAGAGTTATTGATACTGCTGCATTTTTATTGGCATTCGATTATTTAGTTCTTCGTTAAAATTTTCCTACACTGAATATGCATAACACATGCAAAATATACATATGCATACATATTTGCATAAACAATTTTCCTTTTAGCGTTATCCATTATTCATACAAAAATGATGCATTTCGTATAGTGTTTTCGCTGGCATTGTGTTCATATTGTGCTTTTGTGCTCAGTGAAGCTGCAAATTTATTTTATAAACGATAGCAATCATCATCATTTCATAATAAATTACCGTGGCAACGCGCGCCAACACACATAAATATATGTCTCTAACCGTATAGATGTATGTGTGTTTGTAATTGAATGCATGAAGTGTGAATATAAATAAATATACATACACACTACTCAATGGTTGTGCTTCAATGAGTGCGAATGAATAATAAATGCCCGACAATGCAAAACGCCGTGAAGTATGCAAAACAAAAGGTGCTGATGCTGCTTCAGGTTCACTTGACAGCTATTGTGTTTTGTGCATATCGTTTGTCATCGATGCGAGTGCGATGAGTATTACATTTTGACAATTACATGCAGATAAGATGAACACAAAAACAAAAAAAAAAAATTTGTTAAATAATATCGGCATGGAAATGTAGCCACTCTGAAGCTGAGATGAGATTGTGTCGAAGTGTGGAGTAAGCACGTCAGTGGCGTTCTTTTGTAGTTGAAGGACAACATTAATTTTTTGTATACTTGTATTTATCAATGGCAACGTAATAGAAATGCTTTGTAAACCGATCCACAGTGACATACACAAAAACTTGGTCATTGTTAGTCGTCACATGACATTAGAAAGGTTAGTTTTGACAAGAAAGTTTGACCTTGGAACACCAACAAACATGTCAATAAGAAAAAATGTTAGCTAAGCCTGCATTAAAGCTATAATACCTTTTACAGGTGCATTTCGTAAAGCATAAAGGGTATAAAAAAACTGTTTATCTTGATTTGGATCGGTCAATTTGTATGACAGCTAAATGTTATAGTACACCGATCCGAACAATTTGTATAGAAATTGTAGCGCTATCTTGGAGAACTATCTATGCCAATTTTCATGCAAATATCTTATCAACTAAAACAGTTTTCCGTGAAAACACAAGATCCCGATCTTTCAGTTTGCATGGCAGCCATATGCTATAGTGCTTCGATTTCGGTGGTTTCGTCAAGTGAGCAGCTTCTTGGTGAGAAAAACATGTGTGCGAAATTACAGACCAATATCTCAAAAACTGAGAGGCTAGTTTGCATTTATACAGACAACCGATGGAGCATGAGAATTGAGTTTTTTATTGCTTATGATTCACTACATCATATTACATATGTTTATGTAGCATAAAATTTCACCTTCCACTGTCAGATATAACCAATATATAACCATTTTATAACCAAAACTCACTTTTTTCAGTATGAGTTTGTGATAACCAATATATAACCATTTTATAACCAAAAACTCAAACTTTGTTTCAATATGAGTTTATGATAACCAATATGTAACCATTTTATAACCAAAACTCAATTTTTTTTCAACCAATATATAACCATTTTATAACCAAAACTCAAATTTTGTTTCAATATGAGCTTATGATAACCAATATATAACCATTTTATAATCAAAACTCAATTTTTTTTTTCAATATGAGTTTATGATAACCAATATATAACCATTTTATAAACAAAACTCAATTTTTTTTTCAGTATGAGTTTATGATAACCAATATATAACCATTTTATAACGTTATTTCGCATTTTAGATGACGATATAGTCTATAAATTCTCCGACTTTTCCTTGTGGGTGTTACCAGCTTCGTAGCTTTCCTGAAGTCTTGCTTCCAAAAACAAGCAATGTTTGGAATAGTAAATTAAATCTCAAAGGAATGTTATTATTACAGCAGGTGCTGTTGAACCTTTATCATAATTGCATGGTGGGTGTTTGTCAGAGGTCTGACTCAAAAGACTTCTGAATTATGTCGATTATTCGACAGAAATTTTTGTTCGGCTGGCTTCACCATTTCTCTGAAGATCAATTATTTGAGAGGACTATAAATGTATTTATGGTATCAGAGAGAGATAGAGAGACATGGAGATAAAAAGAATGAAATAGAGAGAAGTGCACAATCTATATCTATCTACGAAAACAGCTTGAAACTTCAATCAAAAATCTACAGATTACTTTATCTATACTTCCATATAGTCGGGCAGATACCTCAAGATTGCGCTCCTAAGGAGATGATTTTGATCATTTGGTTTATTTATGCTATAGTGGTCTGATCTGAACAATTTTTTCTTGGATGTCATAATTGCCTTTAGAAATAATCTAAGGCAAATTTCGGAAAGATATCTCGTCAAATAAATAAGTTTTCATGCAAACACTTGATTCCGATATCGGCGGTTCTAACAAATGATCAGCTTCTTAGGAAGGAAAGGAGAGACTAGTTCGTTAGGTAGTCGGACAGATGTTTAGATATATATTTAGGTATATATTTCATATTGTCTTCCTCTTTTTCTTCTGGGGAACCCTATTCAACATATAAAGAGCGGCATACACAAAAATTCCACTTATTTACTTTCGGTTTCGCGACAAATTTCATACATCTCTGTTGAGGAATCAAGTGCAAGTCTAAGAAACTATACTTATGTAATAGCTTATATTTTCAAGGCATTTGATTGCAGTCGGAATACAGTCCACCCAAGTCTTCGAAATTAAAATTCAAAGATTGGGTATATCTGATAGTATTTATTCAATCACCTCTTTGTTTTGAAGTGTGACTTTTATTTTGAATCGAACATAAAGCAACAATCTTCAAACTAACTAATTAAGAAACTCATGGCAGCGGTGGTAATGAAAGCTGTCATAGAAAATGCGTTAAGAGCATTTGAATTGACAGGCTTGCATTTAATGACAGCTGGAAAAGTATGAGTGGCATTTAATGACAGCTGTCATACTTTATTTAGTGTCTATAATGAATTGGCATATAGAAGTAATAAGTTGAACTTACAAAAAGGAGGTCTGCATTTTCTTCTAAATATAATAACATATTTATTTTTTAAAAGCTTTTATAATTATTTTTTAAATACTTTAAAAAGGGCTATCTTTACCAAGAAGCACCTAAGCACTAAGAATGAAATTATTTCTATCTAAATACAAGTAATATATAAGTGGAATTATTTATTTTTAACTGCACACATTTCGTTGCCAACGACCCTTGATATCCTCCACACATATGTATAGGTACATATAATATCTACAAGCGCATGCACTTTATTTATTGATTTATTGACTCATTTGTGCCTAATTCTCCAATTCCAGGAACAAATTGCTTTCAAAGATTCTCAGAACAGCCAAAGTATTCCGAAGTGAATCCGGGTCAGGACGCCTTACTAACATGCAAAGTAATCGATAAGCGTGGCACTTGCTCGTGGCAGAAGGATAACAAGGTAATTGCATATTTTTACAAGCGTCAATGGTCTAGCAAATAGAACACAGTGTCATAGAAAATATTTGCAACAATTTGCTTCGAAAATAAACTAGTTAACGGCAATACGCGTCTGCTCGTCGGGTGGCGGTCAGTTTGTTGCTTGCCTAACAGTTTATTACTAACTGACATATCTTGAGCAAATTTATGGATATTATTTATATTGTTGTTGTATTACCTAGTTGAGTTGTCTGTTTCCTGGAAATCATTTGTATAAACACATGCATTCTTGCATATGTGATAAGCTTGAGAAGGGCTTGCATATGTGCGATAAAGTAATTTATTGGTAATGGCACAACGGAGGCTAACATTGTGCCATCGGCAGAAAGTGGCACGTGACAAACGGTCGTTTTTGCATTTTGAATATTTACGTTTAAATTTTCTAAGGTTAAATTTAAGTAATCCACCTGTCATAATCAGTTCGATATTCGTACGAAGTTCATCAATTGTCGCTAGTTTGCTTGCATAGACCATAAACTTGACGTAACCCTACAGAAAAGAGTCTAATGGCGTCAAATCTCACGAACGAGGCGGCCAATTGACAATTCAGGCCAAAAATATTAGGTTATCATTGAGCGGTAGCGATTCCCATTCCCAGTAACGTGCCGGTTTTTATCATCAGGAAAGGAGTACGACCCGATGACGTCGCCGGCCCATAAACCGCACAATACCATAATTTTTTGGGATGCAGTGGTGACTCATGGAGTACCGGTGGATTGCTGCCTGACCAATAATTATTGACGAAGCCATTGAGCTAGAAATGAGCCTCATCGCTGAAGTGGATTTTTCGATGAAAATCTAGATCATTTTAAAGTTGTTGCTCAGCTAAATTCACGAACATATGAAAATTCTGGTGGTCAAGCGGCTTCAATTTTTGCGTCAATTTGATTTTGTAAGGATGTGTGCCAATTTCGCCACAACGACGACACAGTCCAACGCTTGAGAACGACGTGTGTGAGACTGATTTGGGTGTTCCTCAATTGATGAACTAGCGGCAGCAACATTCTTGACAGTACGGGCACTTCTTTGCCTCACTGGCACGGGAACATTTTGTACTGTGCCTGTGGGCTCAAATTTTCCCACTAGATGCTCAATTGCTGATTTGACAGGACGATTATGACGATCATAAATTTTAGGTAGCGCTCTTAAAGTTGAGGCCTTTGACTCTGACTGACTGAATTGCGGTAGTAAATTTTTATACAAGGTGTGTTTCAAAGTAAACAGGACTTTTTGAATCTAGCGCCCCCTGGTTACGCCATCTATATGTCGACATGTCGACTGATACGTTAGAATCTGCTATCTTTATCGATTGTTCAGTGAGAATTTCATAACATTTCATTGATTGGAAGTGAAGTTATTGCGTTTTAAGTGTCAGTACGTTTGTGTTATCGGTGCGAAAATGAGCTTCGAACAAAGAGCCAACATTAGATTTTGTTTTAAAATTGGTAAAACTTTTACCGAAACGTTTCAATTGATGAAACAAGTTTATGGCGATGATTGCCTACCCCGTAGCAGAGTGCACGAGTGGTTTCAACTTTTTTAAAGTGGTCGTGAGGACATAAATGACGATCGGCATGTGAGCCAATCAAAATCCGTGATCAGCGGAAATTCCATCGACGTACGACTGTGCGTGAATTCATCCAAAATCAGCCGAAAACATCATTGCAAATCATGGAAATGGATTTGAACATTTCCAAAACATCGATTTATATACATTTTGATGGAACATTTGGGCTTACGAAGGGTGTGTGACAGTTTGTTCCGCACAAATTGACTGACGACCAAAAATTTCTCAGAATCCAACATTCGAAGGACAATTATTTGACCAAAAATCACATTTTAACCATTCACCACTCCCAGTATTCACCTGATATTGCACCGTACGTCTTTTTCCTTTTCGGAAAAATGCGTTTGCCCATGAAAGGAGAGTGTTATGCAGACGTAGAGGCCATTCAAAAGGCTTGCACCGGCATACTGGCGGCCATACCGGTCAACGAGCTAAAACACTCGTTCGACATGCTTTTGGACCGTGCAAAAAGCTGTACTGAAGCAGAGGGAGACTATTTAGAGTAAAATAAATTGATTTTGCCGAAAAACCCATTTGTTCTGTTTTTTTTTAAAGTCCTGTTTACTTTGGAACAGATTCTAACGCACCAGTCGACAGATAGATGGCGCAACCAGGGGGCGCTAGATTGAAAAATTGCTGTTTACTTTGGAAAGCTCTTTGTATATTATATAAATATATATATTACTATGGTAAGTTATATGTATATGCATTTCTTGGACCTAACAACTGAACTCCGGCTGGTATCGCAAAGGACCATAACTGGTCTATGCGCGGTTTATTGGCCTACCAGATTAACCTAACCTAACTTAACCTAACCTACATATGCATACAGAAGTATGACAATATACCGATTTTGAGAGTGCTAGTAACTAGCTGTAGATATATATTTTCACTTGCATATGTAGATATGCAGTATTGCATAGTTGAAAAAGTAATTACTTTTACGATATCTGGTTACAACAGCAACAACAAACAAGCAATTATTATAACAATGGTTGTACAAACTATTTCTGGTAGCCAGTGTTTGTACATACCCTTATGCACAAAAACACAAAAGGAAAATTCGCACACATACATACACAGACACAAACAAAACATGAGCACAGTTAGCCACAAAAGTCATAACAATAATCATAATAATAACAACTTGCCCAAATTAAGCTCAGCTGTTGTAGCAGCAAAAATCGTAACCAGAAAAACAAAAAGTAACAAGGCGACCGCCATGCCCTCACACACACACACGCATCTACACATGTATGCATGTTGATTTTGATTATTCATTTTGACACGATATTTTATTTCTGCAAGCAAATAAATAAAGATTTGCATTAATTTGCCACGTCCACATGTGTGTATGTGAACATATCAGCATTGTTATGTAAATAAATACAACACATGTGTTTATATAAGCCATTTATATACCAAGAACAATACCAACAAGAATACCAAAAATATGCCATATTTTAAATAGTGGCGGTACATGAATGTAGCAGAGCTTAAATGGCTCACTCGACTCATGCTCATACATAGCTGTAGACGACACAAAGGTGTGACAGGTCGTATGAGTATTTCGTGGCATACATTGAATATGAGTTCTTCACACACACATTCTCCGTTTCCATTTCGCTTAATTTCTCATGCACTCGATTGCACATATATATACATATACATGTGTATGTATGCACATGTTTGCTCTGCATACGCTCCAAATAAGTAAAATAACATCAAATATTTGTAAGTCGGCGCTGCTGTTTTGATATCTCAGCTATTTCTGCTCCGAATGCATAACGATCATGTGCATATAGCATATATGCTCGTAGAGTATTTGTTCCTTGTTGTTATTAATACATACATACACATAATATATATATACATACATATATGCATGCAATGACCACTGTTCACATTTGCATATTTGACAATGGGAAACAGAGACGTTCCACGGAGAGAGATTTTGTATGATGTAGTGGAAAATATTTGCCAGTCAGAAATCAGAATTCAGAATGCAGAATTTTTGAAAAATTTGCTTTTAAGATTTATATTATCAATTCTCCAATTACACAGCTATAAATATACCATATTTACATGGTATGAAATACAGCATTATGTTTATTAATTATGAGTATGTGTAGAAAGTAGAGAGTCGAAATTGTCATAGGTGGACTATAGTATACCATATAGCTTCTAAACGTACAAAATAACTAGGTTAGGTTAGTTAACACAACCGATCCTTGAGCAAGAAGCGCAAAGTTCTCATATTTGCCAAAAAAATTTTCGTGTTCGGCTGCAACCAAGCATTTTATAATCTTGCAATTTGCAAAAACCAAAGCCGGGTAAATCCTTTCAGTTGAAGGCAAAGCTTGTGTTGCAAAATGTTTTGAAAGAACTCAACTTTCATTATTCGACAAAATTGTGAATGGATTACAATCAAATTTGGTATCGGATGGACTTACATTGTGATAAAAAAGCGTGCGGAAATTCTAATTAAATCCTCCAAGTAAATGAAATTTCATAAAAATATATTTTGCTGTGTTGGTAGGACTGCCCTCAATTACTATGCCAAATATAAGCGCAATCTGGCAACCAGTTTGTTTACAGCAGCTGCTTAAGTAGGTACAACTCAGTAGTGAGTTGAGATTTTTACAATGGATAAAAATATCGAAGAAAGACTTTATCTCAAATTTTGCATTTCTTACCAAATTTCGTGTGCGGAATCGTTGCGAATGTTGGAAAAGACTTACGATAATACAGTTTTCTCGAAAACACAAGCCTAGGAGTAGTATAAAGCCTTCAAAGAACTTTCAAGTTCGAAAGATCGTTCAAGACATGTCTCGTTCCGGTGGACCTACGACCTCTTCAACTGATAAAAATAGTAAAAGATGATGAAAGTATTGAAAGAGTGATATGTGTAAAACGTCATAACATATGGACGAGAGTCATCCTAATGTTTCAAAATCCTGAACATCAGTTAGAGGAGGTCTAAGGCAAGTTTTCAACGAACAATCAACAGCGACTTTTACATAGCGTTATTGGACCATTTAAAGGACGAAATCGCCGAAAAGTGGCCACATTTGAAGCAATAGAAAGTGCTGTTACAACAAGGCAATGCACCATGTCACAAGTCAGTGAAAACGAAGACGAACATCCATGATTTAAGCTTCGAGTTGCCTCCACATCCTCGGTATTCTCCAGAGCTGCCTCTCCAGCGACTTTTTTCTGTTCTCAGCTCTCAAAAGAATGCCCGCTGGAAAGAAATTTTCGCCGAATAAAGAGATTATCGCCTGGACCGAGGCCTGTTTTGAAATTAAGGACAAATCGTACCACAAAAATAATATCGGAAGGTTAGAGGGTCGCTATAATCAGTGTATCACAATTGAAAGGAACTATGTTAAATAAAGAAACGAGTTTATTGAATTGAACTGTTATAATTAGCCGCTTTCATATAACTAGGAAATCAAAAAAAATCAAATCAAAATGTCAGTATTTCTTTCGTCAGAATACTCAGCACCACTGACACATTTGTACTAACCTAATTAATTCCAAAAACGCAACTTAAAATTGTGATTGTTTCTTTTCTGCATAATATTATGCTATGCAGATATACCAGATAACACAACAAAACTTGCAAAAAAATCCGCAAGGATAGCAAAAGCATATGTATTTTAATGCACTTTTGTGAAATGAACTCTCGAAGAATTAATGGAAAATGTTTTGTGAGTAATTGTTGCATAACAACAAATCTGCATTGAAATTTTCAATGCTAACTACATAGATATGTTGTAAGCAAAAGCAGGCAGTATGCGGCAATAACACAAAACAAGTTGTCCTAAAAGAGAAAATGCAAAAATTCAGACGAAATACAAAAACTAACAGAAATGAATTTCTCAGCCGACTCTACGTTCTCTTAAATGCTTCATATTTGCTTCTGCCAACCCTTTCAAACGTCCACGTCCGCAAGCGTGTAACAATTTCAAAATGAACCTTTGCTGAGATGGAAATATTTCTCAAATTGGAAGTTGTGCGAATATTAGTTTTTTTTTTACCATTTTATGAATTTCAAATTGAATCTTTAGGGATTTAATGAGATTTTTAAATAATCTCGACCTACACCAAAACTTTGGAGATTTATACGTTGTCCACATATCCAGATAGCAAAGATGAGGCGAATGCTATGCACTGATTATGAAGCTATGATTAATGTGTGAAAAAAAATTTATAAATACAGAGGTATCCAAATAGAAGTACTTTTTTCAATAACCTTTTTTGACAGGACACGCGTGAGTTGTATCAATCTGTCGTGTTATTTTTGTTCAATATTGTTTGGCATTTCATCATATGTGACCTGGTCTACGGAAAGGGGGCTTAGGTGTCAAAAAACCAATTTTCATTTTTTAGTTGATTCGGATGGAAGATGAGATGCTTTTTCACGTGATAGAATCCCAAAAGTCATAGCTTGTTTTAAAGTTCCCCAAAAAATGTAGAGAAAGAAGAGTAAAAATACGAAAAAATTTAATCTTTTTGTAATGAACAAAATACATTGAATTATAAGCTATAAAAACATGATTATTAAGCCATTAAATCGGCTATAGACTCGATGAATTTAACAACTTTTTCGATGTCAGCCGGTTTAAATGGCATTGCATGTGTACTCGGTTTATTTGCCAGTCCGTGTTGGCTCACTGTTACACCCTGTGCGGCAAAATAACGTACTAAATGTTCGTAACGCTTCTTCCCACACGCATGTACAATATACAAAAAGGAAAAACGAACGACAAAGAGGTACTCTGTAGAAGGTAAATGTAATTTTATGCCTCATAACTTCTGTATCCTGTCTCTGTCCATATTTCTTCCGCCCAGCAAGCCTTGCGTATACACTTTCTAGCTTTTCGTTACTCATAATTCCAGCTTCGATGTGACTTAGTATGACGAAATCAAGTTCATTTTTCGACATCTCTAAACAATTGTTCCGCGTACTCTCGATCAGTTCCCGTGGTATCAGTGTAGGACATTTATTATTACAACAATCTTTTGACAGAAATTTTGTTACCAGCTCCTCCTCCTTTACTTTGACAACAGACAGGTCAATCTTAACAAAAGTTTGTTCGGTATCATCTTCTGCCTGAGATACCAAATTTATCATATTTGGAACGAAGAGCAACCTGAAGAGAATCAAAAGCTGCCATTTCATCCAGAAAAAACAACGGTTTGGTGTGGTTGGTGGGCCGTTGGAATTATCGGTCCATATTTCTTCAATAAAAATGCCAGTAAGAAGGTAACCGTCAAATGCGACGGTGTGTGTTATTTCGCCTGAGAACTGACTATTTGATGCTTGAAAATGAAACTCGTGATCTCGGCGACATTTGGTTTCAACAAAACGGTGCCACTTCACACTCATCGAATCAATCTTTGGATTTTATATTCGCCAAGCATGCAGGTGGGCTCTCGGATAAGCAAATAGCTTTCTTTTAAGAACTGTACCGCATAGTAGTTTTGTAGTAGAGTATTTTACTTAAGATTGCTGACGAATTAATGCAGTTGCTCTGTATACAGGGTTTGTCCGGAAAGTAATAGGACTGAGTCGATTAAAAAAAATGTATTAAACCAATCGTTACAATTATTTAAAACTTCCAAAATAGGCTTCTTCTACGTCGATGCAGCACTGTCAGCACGATTTCCACGCGTCACGGAAGGTATTCTCTGGAATAGCCTTGAGAGCCGAGGTGCATGCTGCTTGGATCCCCTCTGCCGTTTCAAAATCCTTGCCTTTCATTGACCTTTTCAGGCAAGTAAACCAAAAAAAAACAGTCCGGAGCGGCCACATCTGGGCTGTAGGGCGGGTGCGGAAGCGTTGACATGACGGACTTGGTTTGGTAGCTGTTCACAAGAAAGCCAGTATGAGTCGGGGCGTTGTCGTGGTGCAACTTTCAATCAGTTGCGATGTCTTGACGGACCCGATTGACACTTCGTTTGAGGCTCTTGAGGATTTCCACGTAAAACTTGGCGTTGACGGTTTGTCCAGGAGGAACAAATTCATGGTGGACAATGCCTTTGATGTCGAAAAAGACAATGAACATCGGTTTCACTTTGGATTTGCTCATTCATCACCGATCTCTTCCCATTCCTTCTTGCTAAAGCAACATTCGGCTTGATCATATCAAACGGCTCTGTCGCAGATTTAGCGAGTTTCACACAGAATTTAATCGCGTACATCTGCTCCAACGAACGCTTCATTTTAGGCTTGCATCACTCACAAAGACGAACAAATGTTTATCCTAACTCTCCAGGTTAGCTAGAAACGCTCTCTACCGAATCCAGTCCTTTTACTTTCCGAACAAACCCTGCCTTTAACGATAACCAGCTAATTTTTAGCTCAGTATTTTAATTTTTATCGAATTTTTAGTGGTCTTTGGTATAATCTCAAGACCTTCACTAAACATTTCATACCATATAAGTAGTTGCGATTTCGGTGAAAGTCTGGGAAATCACATCCAGAAAGGAATATCGGAGACCCTATAAAATATAATATACTATATAGTAAGTGATCAGCGTGATGAGTTGTGCCAATTTAGCCACGTGTGTTGTGTGCTGTACATATATACGTGAGGGAGTAGCCTCAAGAATTTTTGAGATATCGATTTGAATTTTTTCACACGTTCTTTGCTTTTCAATAGACTGCTTTCTTGTCAGAACCGCTGATTTCGAATTACTATTATAATTATGTAGCATATAGCTGCCATACAAACAAATCGATCAAACTCAAGTATTTATATGGAACCTTTTGTAAAGAACCTTTAATATTGGAATCTGAATGGAATCTTTTTTATTTGTGAAAGGTATAACAGCTACATTAGTTTTGTCTTTCAATTATTAATTCTCCAATAATTGCACTAAATTTCAAAACGGCTCACTAAACTACTCTCCAAGGGCAAACCGAAGGTATATCCAACAAAATATTTGCACGAAACTTTATTTTCAAAATCAGGATTTTCAACTGCACACATGACTGCATGTGATTGCAATCAGCTAACCAGAAATGTGCTCTGCACATCTTGTCACCTGTAACAGGGTGCGCAAGTATGTAAGGACGCCTACAACAAACCACAGTAACACCAGATTGCTTCAAGTGCAGTTGCTGTTTTCATTTTCGAATTCTTAATATACTTAAATATAAGGCATACATACATATATGCGTACTTCACAGGACATATCTTTGTGTTGTTAACATGTTGTCTGTTATTCTAGTCGCACGCACCCACACAAGCACACCCACACGATATACCGTTACCGCAGCAGTAGATTTTCTGTTATTTTATGCTTGTTCTTATTACAACTTGTGTTGTTCTAACATTCAAGTGACACTCTTACAACTGCAACATGTGTTATAATGGCGCAACAGACACATGCTGTTGCAACAACAAGCATACACACACACACATACGCAGTTATGCTTGTCACTGTACGTGTGTGGTTAGAACTCTGCACTTGCTGGCTAAAAATGCATTCATGTCCGTGTGGTTGTGTTATTGTGTGGGAGTATGTATGCGAGCGTGTCACTAGTGTTCACGCCAAGTGTCCCCGATTGCAATAACTGTCACCTCAACTGCCACTTTGTTGCCATACACAAGTGACAACGAAAGAAATTTAAAAGGTTTTCGGACATTTTTCATTGCAGCAAGTGGTGCATTTGAGTTTCTTTGTGCTGGAAATTAATATTTTAGCTAAAAGGTAGAGATTTTGTGTTTTTCTTTCAAATAAACGCACAATGCTGTAGCATATCTCTTGTTGAACTGAAAAATAACAAAAAATATACATTGTGAAGCAGTTAGTTTAAAAGGTTAAAGAGCAACTGTAGCTTAATACTCACCATAAAATGGATGATGAAAATATCACTTTTACTCCGAACTTGATTAAAAGTTTTCTTAAAAGTATTCTCTCCGCGATGATGTAGAAAATGTATGCGTATCAAAGCCACACCAAACCATTATTTACTGGTATTACTTTCATTATGATCTCTGATCTGAATTCGGTAAAATTTTTAGACGAAAGCTGCCTCAGTCTTAGGTTTATCTTCTTCTTCTTTATTGGCGTAGACACCGCTTACACAGTTACAGCCGAGTCTACAACAGCGCGCCAATTGTGCTTCCTTTTCGCGTGAACTATGTCATCAACTGCTGTCATCGTCCATGCCTCTGCGCCGTAGAGCAAGACAAGGATGATGAGTGACTTGTAGGCTTTGGCCTTTGTTTTTCTGCATTTTCTATACAAGTACTTGATTTCAATGCTAACGTTGTTGTTGGTGTTAATGCTGGTTTCAAGATAGACGAAGTTATCTATGATTTCGAAGTTATGACTGTCAACAGTGACTTGGGAGCCAAGACTCGAATGCGACGATTGTTTGTTTGATGACAATGGGTTTACCATCTCCTGGTGTTCAGCTTTCACTGACATCCTCAAACGGATGTTTCAACTTCATTGCATTAGAATACGAGTCAACGCTGAACCCATTGCCTACTCTTGTTATGTCTCACGTTTTCTCTCACTCTTACCATTACACGGATAGCCAAGCAGTACTTCATCCCTTGCAGAAAGACTTTAAGCTCACTGACGAAACAATTTGTACTTAATTTGGGTTCTCGGCCACATAAACATTTTTGTTAACAAAACAGCATACGAGTTCAACAAATTAGGAACCTCTTTAGTTGAATCCGAATTGAAGTTATTACCATGTCCGCTGGAACCGATCAAAAGAGACCTTTTTACTCACTTTAAACGAATGACCCAGTGGAGATGAAAAACAATAACCAAGTGCAGGATAACCAAGCAGATATGGTCCAAATATGATAAGACTAGATCCAAGAGTTTATTGCATAAGTACAGGAATAGTCGTTTCAGACTTACAGCTATTATAACACAGCGGTGGCCGTTTGAGGAACATGAGCAACATATTGGTATGCCTTATAAAGAAATTTGCCGCAGCTGCAAGTTAGAAGGAATAAGCAAACAGTTTTATGCTTTCACTGTAAATGCCCAGCTATAGCACAAATCAGACACCGATTACTCGGGACATATCAGACACGAAAAACGTACGCTTGCAGAAGTCCAGACGCATAAATCGGCTTATACTGCTGCAATATCACATTCGATATTCGTACGATCCATATCATCCAATTCGGATCAAAAATATTAGCTTTGAACGTTAGCGATTCCCATTCACAGCACAGTGCCGATCAGCACGGAAGAAGTACGGCCCAATGACGTAAGGAGTACGTGTAGATTGCTGTCTGACTAATAACGCATACTTTACTTATTGTGAAGCCATTCAGCCAGAAATGAGTCTCATCGATGAAGATGATTTTTCGATGAAAATCCGGATCAATTTCAAGTTGTTGCTCAGTACAATTCAGGAACCTATGGCGATTCTGGTGGTAATGCGGCTTCAGCTCTTGCATCAATTTGATCTTGTAAGGATGTAGGCCAAGATCTTTTCGCAAAGTTCGCCACAACGACGTTACAGAGATGCCCAACGCTTGAGAACGACGTGTGTGCGACTGATTTGGTCTTCCGCAATTGAAGCGCTAGCGGCAGTTATATTCTCGACATTACGTTCACTTCTTTGCCTCACTGACACCGAAACATTTTGCACTGTGTCTGTTAATTCAAATTTTTCCACTAGACATCCAATTGTTGATCTGACAGAACGATTAGGCCGACTATAAACTGGACGTAGCGCTCTTCTTCTCTGAGGCCACTGACTCCGAATTTCGGTTGTCAATTTTAGTAACTTCGACTTGTTGTTGGATCGTATATTTTTTTGCGATAAAAGGGCAAGCCTTGTTGAAGAGAAGTGTTAAAAGAGCGGAAAATATGACGTCGTTTGCTGTCACTATCAGTCTACTTTTGTTGCGTCTTTGTGGAAAACCCCTTAATAAAGCTTAAAGTGTTAACAGATTAAAGCACATATCTTAAAGATTTTTACTATTAACTATGTGACTTGGAAACAAATCCTTGTCAATGGTGCATTATGTAACTTTTTTAACGACCAGCGACTAGCTAGTAAATTTTAACGAACTCACTAGCATTTATGCACCTATGTGCGCTTAAGCATTTTTCTTCCACTGCAATTGCTTGTAAGCCTTTATAAGGATAAAGGATACTTTAACCTAATACACTTGCTTCTAATCAACTCAATTGTAGAGTGCAGCTGTAATTGTGACATACAACGTTTGCTCAGAAAAAACTCTTGCGCAATATTTGCTTCATTTACCCACACAGTCACACACAAGTCGAGTGAACGCACGTATTGCAAGCGCCTAGACGTACATACGTTCTTTCTTTTGAGATGTCAAGGAAGCAGAGACAACAGCAGCCAGTCAACTGATATGTGGGCGACATTTGTAACTGACACTTTTATTGTTTCCACAACTGTGGTTATACAAACAACATATATACATATGTCTATGTATGTACATGTGTTTTTGCAAAAGCTGAAGCCGTGGAGGAAAGTGTTGGAGCTCTACACATTTTAGCTTAGTTTTATGCATTCAGGAGAATGAGAGAGTGCTTTAAGTCTATATAAAGCTATTCGGCTGCGTACCTTTGGTTTCTCACATTAGCTGCAACTTACAGAAATTGTATAAAGATGCCATTATCACAATTCAATGGAGCTCCTTAAATATTTCCACTTTCATTCGTTACCTTTCGTGTTACTATTCGTGTTAAGTTTAAATTTATGTAGTACTCTTATATATGTACTTTGACGATTCTTAGTTCCTGTTGATCCTTAATTTCACAAATAAGTGAATAGATCTCTGATCTAAATAGCTAAGCTTAATAATATCAGCTGGAAACGAACTAAGGTAGAGAATTTATTGTTAAATGGAGGTTTTTAAAACACCCAACTTCAACACTGCACCGACGCGGACTCATTCAAGCTTCAAAAACAATCTTGGCCTACCAAATTATAACAACTACAGGATGCTCTTCGAGGAGTCTTTACTACTAAGATGATTTTGTCTCAGTATGCTTTTCGAGGCATTATCGAGTTCAGTTTATTATACAGATCATTGAAATACCTGACTACACTTGACTATCTAGTTCTAACTGATACCGACCAAAGTGTATTATATTATAAGACTATTACGTTTTGTTTTTAAAAGAACAAATATGAAATTCTAGAGAAAAAGAGAATACATAGCATTTCCTAGAAGGGTCACATGATGCGCGTCAGTCTCGCCCTCATTTATGCACTTAAGCGCAAACATACGCTCGCATGCCACTCAATACAACGGCATACACTGCAACATTCTCCATTTTAATTTGTTTCGCTGTCTTACATTACTCTCATGTTTATTTTTCTTTTCATTTATTACTACTTCTGCTGCTGATTCCCAGACAATTGTCGTAGATGTGGCAACATTGGAAACTTGTGCTTTTTACTTCTAATAAAAAGTCTTGCTTTTATGGTTGTTAATTGTTGACTTAGGCAGCTTTAAAGGGTGAATGAATTGGTGGATAAATAGAAATTTGGCGGGAGCTAAGTAACGATATGTAAGTGTATGTACATAAATATTAGTCAATTTTAAAGAAAAAGGCAGCGGCTAAGAGCAGAATGGATCATGGAAAGGAGTTAATGATAGATGTGGAACACTAAACTGATATAGTTTTTATTAGAATATGGAAATAGTAACAAGCTAAGAAGAAAATTCGGGATGCCTCTCCGACAAATATCCAACAAATATATTATATAATACTTGATTCAATCCAGAGTTGGAGCCTACGTTTGAATCTGTGTTGAGACCGTATTTGAACTTGCTTCAAGCAGGGGAATATTGCAATAGGATGTTGTAGAGAAAGAAGGATCTGAATAAATGAGATATATACATATATTCCCCACTGACGCATTTCATATTTAGGGTTTTTCAAGAGGAAGCTACAAAAGCAAACCGATAGAAACAGCAAACGACGACACATTTTTTCATGTTCTTTTGACATTTCTCTTCAGTAAGGTATACGATCATACAACGGGCAAAAGTATTAGAATTTACTACCGAAATTCCGAGTTAGTGGTCGAAACTTTAAGAGCGCTACGTCCAATTTATGGTTGTCATAGTCGTACTGTCAGATCAACAATAGAGCATCTAGTGGAAAAATTTTAATCCACAAGCACAGTACAAAATGTTGTCGCTAGCGCATCAATTGAGGAAGACCCATGTCAGTCTTTCACACATAGTTCTCAATGTTTTAGCATCTCTGTGACGTCGCTGTTACGAATTTTGCGAAAATATCGTGGCCTAAATCCTTACAAGATCAAATTAACGCAAGAATTGAAGCCGCTTGACCACCAGAAATGCCGTATGTTCTTCTTGAAAACGAACCGGATTCTGATCGAAAAATCATCTTCAGCGATGATGCTCCTTGTTGGTTGAATAGCCTCTTCATTAAGCAAAATATGCAATATCGGTCAGGCAGCATTCTACACGTACTCAATGAGTCAACATTGCATCCCGAAAAAATTAAGGTTTGGTGCGGCTTATCTGTCGGCGGCGTCATTGGGTCGAACATATTTCGTGATGATCAAGACCTCTTCGTTACTGTGAATGGGAATCGCTACCGTTCACTGATAACCGAATATTAATGGTCCGTATTGAGTGATATAGACTTGAACAATATGTGGTTCCAACAAGACGGTGCCACAAGCCACACAGCGAATGTCACAATCGATTTTTAAAAACCAAGTTTTATGAACGTGTTATTTCACGAAATGGCCCAGTCAATTGGCCGCCTCGGTCGTGCGATTTGATGCCGTTCGACAATTTTCTGTGAGGCTACCTCAATTCCATGGAATATGCCAACAAGCCAGCACCGATTGATGAACATCGTACGAATATCGAAAGTGAAATTACTGCAGTTATGGCCGATTTATGCTTGAAAACCGTGGAAAATTGGATTCAACATCTGGACTTCTATAAGCGTGCCTGTGGTGGCCATGCAAAAGAAATCGAGTTCCATACATAATGGCATCGAATGTACTTTTAAGAATTTCAGTGATAGCCCAGCTCTTATTGGAAAAACCCATTACACAGATTTTAACATCAGATTTTCAAAAAATCGCTTTAACTTTTCACAAACTAGAATCCAACTGAACTAACCTCTACGCTAATTTTGTCAGAAGTATCACAAGTGATTATTTTTGTACGCCTCCAAGAATGGCGATTCAAAATTGTTGATTTGACATCAAAATTTTAATGGATACCATTGGACTCGCATTTTTTCATGCCGTAAATAAAATGAATCCTTATATTAAACTGTTGGTGCAAAAGGTGCCAAATTCCAAATAATTCGATTTCTGCAAAAATAAAGTTTTTTTTTACCAATTCAGCGCATTCGTATATCGAATTGTGGTATTTACCTACCGTCCGCAAACTAACCGCTGTGCATTAGCACTAACTTAAAATCCGTTTAGCTCACCTTCATTTTGAATTCCACGTAAAAACACAAAGCGTGTCGGAACTGAATTAATTCGCGTAGAAACAACAAAAGTGCGCGATTTTCATTTATAATAGAATTCAAATATTTTGCGACATTTTACAGCGAAATCGATTTGTTACCGAATTAGATTTTAATTCAGTTAAACCGAATGACCGGTTCAGATACGGCTGATGGTATGCCGGAGAATATTCCTTTATGATACAAGCCGTATGTGTATACAGAAATGTTATGGAAAGTGTGAGTTGGAAGAGATTCATATGCGAACACTATATTACCTCGATACTTGTTTTGAATACCTAACAATTTGGAACGTCTAAAAGAAGTGAAATAGACAAACTTCGAGATTTAAGGTGCGCACCTAGTGAGAAGTTTCGATTTTTTATGCCCTGAACAGGGTATATTAAATTTGTCACACCCAGACATCAGTATGTTGAGCTGAGTCGATTTAGCCATGTCCGTCTGTCTGTCTGTCTGGGCAGCGGCACCTTCCGAATTAGGGAACCGACCATTCTAGGTGCATGCCTTTAAATTGTAATCCTTAATGCGTTTGCCATGATCATCATCAAAAGGGGGCTCTCTTATCCGAGGCTGTTGTATTTTACGTGGCTGGGTCCCAAACCCAGCGCACAATACTGAAGAGGAATTAGCTCGCCTTCAACTAAGCTAAATAGCATGGACCCAAAAGTAAGAAATTAAATATCTCACTCCTTTTAAAGTATCTAAATGCCAATTTCTGCAGACATTTCGCTGACAACTTGCAAACCTGTGCGCCGAGGTATTTGAAAACATAATTCATGTCGATTATTCAGTGTCACGCCGCAACCAGCAATCGTATATATAAATGTATTTTCTGCAGAATTTTTTGCGCAACACAACTAATGCAAACGTGGCATAACAACTAATGTGGCACGTCGCATTGCTAGTGTGTATGCAGGCGCACGTGCCACAATATTCGCTGAATAAATATACAACCTCAGTTTTGTGAAAATGTATGTACACAAACAGACATATATATGTATTCGTTTGTAAATGAACATTGAAATGTATTAGTAATGGCATTCGCATCCATTTTTTTACCTAAAAAATAGGCGTTAATTGCTCGGTATTTACTTAGGTGCCTGTCAACACATTACCTCACACTTTTAAATCGAAAATTCCAACGGGCAATCAGTAGGATTTTTTCTTAAATTAAGCAAATCTACCATACCAATTCCATATTTGAAGTGAAAACAGGTAAATAAAAGGCTTCGAGCTGCATTTTTGCGGGCGTTGTCTTCAATTCAGTTGAGTTGACAGCGCAGAGTGAATTTTAAAACGGATGGAATCGTAAATTTGAGTGATAGTTCACTTGATGGTTAACATGTATCAATATTTTATATTATTGTAATCACTTTTACCAGTGTGGCTTTAGACCTGACAAATTCATCATATACTAGATTCTTATAATACATGAAATCCTGGAGGAGAGCATTTGGATATTGGCAGAGATATTGCATATAAAATATAATTTGATTTGAATTCAATTATAAACTAATTTCTTAATTAAGATTGCTGTTCAATTTATATTCAATTAAAAATTTATTAATTGCTTAATTAAGATTTTGGTTCGATTTATATTCAATTATAAATTTATTAATTGGTTAGTTAAGATTTCACTTCGATTTATATTCGATTTCAGTTCAATTTATATTCAAAAATTTATTAATTGCATAATTAAGATTTCGGTTCGATTTATATCCAATTAAAAATTTATTAATTGCTTAATTAAGGTTTTAGTTCAATTTATATTCAATTGAAAATTTATAATTTGCTTAATTAAGATTTCAATTCGACTAATATTCATTTAATTATTTATTAACTGCTTAATTAAGATTTTAGTTCAATTCATATTCAATTAAAAATTTATTAATTGCTTAATTAAGATTTCGGTTCGATTTATATTCAATTCAGTTCTTATTTATATACAATTAAAAATTTATTAATTGCTTAATTACGATTTCAGTTTAATTTATATTCAATTAAATATTTCTAACTTGCTTAATTAAGATTTCATTTCGACTAATATTCATTTAATTATTTATTAACTGCTTAATTAAGATTTCAATTCGACTAATATTCATTTAATTATTTATTAACTGCTTAATTAAGATTTTAGTTCGATTTATATTCAATTGAAAATTAATTAACTGCTTAATTAAGATTTTAGTTCGATTTATATTCAATTAAAAATGTATTAATTGCTTAATTAAGATTTTAGTTTAATTTATGTTCAATTAAAAATTTACTAATTGCCTAATTAAGATTTCAGTTGAGTTGAACCAACGCCTTAATTGGGAAAGCAAATTACCTGATTCACCGCCGCCAGACAATTCACTCAGTTTCAGCATAAAACCAACTCTGAAAGAAAAGTTTCAAATGATTTTTATTAAGCTAATTAATTTTCATTTAAGATTTCATCGGAAATATAAACAGTATAACGAAAAAGCGGCCATTTTCAGTTGTAACTATTTTATGAAAATATTAACAAATTTTTGTCTAGTGCTGAAGGAGGCACCTTCGTATATGCCGTGATTTCTTTAACTGTTTGGCTTGAAGAATTTTCATAGTAACTCCTCTTACTTTGTGGCATATTTTACACTCTTAATTTGAGAATGCTTTTACCAGCTTTTTCTGCGTGAAATCATAAAAGATAACAAGCTTTCAATCAATAAGCCAAACAACTTTCAAAATGATTTGAAAGCAAAAGTGAGAATATTACTATAATAATCCTTAAACATATGTTCTCTACATTTAATATACATATCCGTATATAAAATATTACATAGAAGCCATAGCTTAAATTTTCGCACATTCATGAAATTTACTTCATTGCCTTTCGTAATCCAATCAAGTCCTTGCCGCAATTAATACGCCACATTCTACACAATTTCATTATATTGCTTCATTAAACGCTGACAGCAAGTGTCAAGTCGTGCGAAGCAAGCACGAAAGCAGATAACTAAAAATTTTAGAAACAACAACGGCAATTAGAACAACAAAATAGCTATCAATGACAACAGTAACAGCAACAACAATAATAATAGCAATAATCAGTGATAATCAGGACAAACGTGTCAAATGCATAGATGACAGCGGCGACATCGGACTAACTGATGCATAGAAGCGATGTATATATGAAGTATATAAGAGTATATACAGTAAACAGTATATATGAATTTATAGTAGTATTTTAAAACATGTGAAGTTCAGTGTATAATAGTGGCTTTAAAGAAATTGAAATATAATAATGAAATTCCATATGAATTATATGTATACTTGGACCAAGGCTATATAGCGCTTATTAATGAGATTATAAAGACTAACAAAATTTTGACAGATTTTAATATTACGCGTAATATACAAGTATAGCAGGGAGGTTCAATTTCGCAAAAATAAACAGTGATGTGTTCAAGAAGCAAATCATTGAGGTTGTAAACGCCTTTAGATTACCAATAAATTTTAATTAGTAATATTTTGTATTTGGAATTAAACATTGCTACTCTTCAGATTACTCTGAAAGACAGCGCTACATTTTCAGAACACAAATTATTCAGATCTGTTCCCTATAGCATATAGCTGTCATACAATTTGATACATCCAAATCGTTTCCTAATATGGAAAACTCTCATATTTGACAAGATTTCTTCACAAAATTCGACACAGATTATTCTCCATAGCAGTGCTACAAGCTACGAAAATATTGTTCAGATCGGACTACTATAGCATATAGCTGTCATACAAATTAATTTATGCTATTAGAAAAGAAAATTTTAATTTGGCATTTTATAATAACACTGAAACAAAATTTTGCGTTAAACTAATAAAATTAATTAAAAATTTAAAGAAATGTAATATAATAAGATTTCCAAATGTCCAATACACCGCTTAAACGAGCATGATTCAGTACATTCAATTTCACGCCTGGAGGTATGCTAGAACTATGACACTTACTCATATCTGCTTATACAAACAAACTCTTATAGATAGTACATAAAATACCATGAGTGTGCACTGAGTACTTTGAATATGTCACGGCACCTTGCAACAACCTAACATGCAACTTACCACACCACAGTTGCATTAACTCAGGATCTTGTGGCATTAAATAAAATAACGCCCCTCCAATGGTATACATATACACGATGCTCGACATGCACTGCCATAACAATAGCATTGGAAAGGGGAAAGAAAAAAGTGCAAATTAAAGCAACAAAAGCACAAAACGGCTGAAATAATATACCGCAAATGTGTTCATTTTCAACCGATGTCGTCGTATTTGAACTTCTAGCTTGCAGCAAGTAATTGTAATTTAATTTCCAATTAGCAAACAAGCAACTAAATCGAAAATCCTTCCTGCCACAAGCACGTCGCATGCAACAAGACATGTAGGAAACTTAATTACTCAAACATATAGCATACACATGTATGTATATAGAAATATACACTCACACACACACGCATGCAGTTTAGTTGCCAGCTGCCTCATACAAAATGCAGGCGAAAGAGCAGTTGTGACAGTAGTTGTTGCTACAGGTGACGGTTGTTGATTGTATATATGTAAACGAAAGTATATAATATTCATATATATGTATATATATATGTGTGTGTGTGTGTGTATATATATAACGGAGAAAACTAAAATGTGCTTGGTTTCAACAAATAAAAATACCTTGCTATGTGCAACTTACATATGAGCATGTTGCCACCATGCTTCTAACTTGGCTATGAGTGTGTAGCACAAGTGGACAGTTGCTTTGTATGACATTGAATAACCGAAAAAATTTAATTTAAAAATTGTGAGCTCTGGTTGCAAAATATTTACTCTTCTCTTGACATTTTTTGGCCTTTCTACTACAAATAGATTGTTGAGTTTTATGCGTAATCTGAAATTTTATTTTGGAAACGCAAAATGTATACCTAAAACTAAAGCTCACTGAAATCATACTTGTTTTCGACTTTGTACTTTTAGTTTTATGCTTTGACCGGTTTCGGAGTTCACTTCAATGACCGAAGCTGCTCGAAATACAGAGGTCCTTTGAATTTGTAAAACTAATGGTTATAAAGTATATTAAAAAATATCAAAATAATTCAATTAATTATTAGTTAAATACATTATCATCTCCATACATGTTCCACACATTTACCTAAACAAATATGTTTTGTCTTTCTTTCTTTCCTGCAGCCTGTTGGCATATATGCGAAAAAATACGAATGGGCCGCCCGACCTTCCAGCAGCAGTGGCGGTAATCTACATCTTGACCTACATCCGCCGCCTATGCAAATCGGCGGCGATTGTTCGCTGTGGATACGTTCGGCGACACTGGACTTCGACGATGGTTTGTGGGAGTGCCAAGTGACGGCGAGTGATTTCACAACACAAGATGCACTCACCAGCCAACCAGTGCGACTGGTTGTCAGAGGTAAGTTGTTTCATTACATTAGTTGGCATAATAAAACTGACGGAGACATTTGAGCGGCATAGCGCCACTTTAGTCAAAGATAAGTGATTAGAAGTAAGGAATTCGTCTGTCTGTTTATACATATACATATATGAGAAGTTATCCCTTCATAACAAAACTGGCGGAGAAATATTATTGCCGTGGTGGTATTTTGCTATCAAAATGAAGCACCAAGCAATAGAGGGTCCGTCCGTCTGTCAATATAGGTATATGCGAACTAAATCTAAATAAATGTCAATCTGAAATCTTGCACACACTTTTTTCTTCCCAAAAAACTGCTTATTTGCCAAAATCGCCCTTATTAGATCACTGTAGCATGTTGCTGCCATATAAACTGAGAAATCAGAACCAAGTTCTTCTATGGAAATCCTTTTTGGTTGTAGAGATATCTTGACGAAATTTGCCACAGATTATTACCCAAGCCAACGGTAAAATCTCTGCACAAATCGTTCAAATCGGATACCTATAGCATATAGCTGCCATATAAACTGACCAACGAGAATCTAGTTCTTCAAAGAAATCTTTTTTTCGTTGAAAAGATATCATGACGAAATTTGGCATAGTTAATTACCCAAGTCAAGGGTATAATCTCTGAATAAATTGTTCAAATCGAACAGCTATAACATATAGCTGCCATACAAACATACCGATCAAAATCGAGTTCTTCTATGTAAACTTATTTATTTGTGAAAGGTATTTCAGCTTCGATGCAACCGAAATTAAAGTAAGTGATTGATAGAAAATTTCAACGTAATATACTTAGAACTTTAAATACCGAGTCAATTGCGCACTTGTAGATAAGACTGCTGCTAATCAAATGTCGCATCACAAAAATGAACACTTTCAACCACATAGCATACCTTTTATATAAATTTTTTCGCTTTGCAACACTCAAACTTTTCCCTGCACTCTTTTCACTTCCACTTTATTGCATTTTTTGTATGTTTGTCTTTGAGTAAACCGTTTTTTCTATAGAACAGACTAATTAAATTATGTTGCCTCAAGTTGTCGCCTGTTTTCCAATCAAGCACAATCTAAGCAAAGGTTAACCAAGAAGAAGGAGAAATTGAAAAAAATAATGTGAGCGCAAGCGGAGAAAGTTGAAAGTTGTTACAGCTGAGACCAATTCAGTAATTTGCCATCCTCTAGCACTGGCACAAGCTATGACTGACCTCTTAAAACTTAATTAATTTGAAATCTTATCTAATTTTCCAACACGTTGGCTGCAATTTCCATGGCTTTCAAGGCTTACCTTGCAACCGGTATGCTGCAGCATCCGACATACACAAGCCCTAGCAACTGCGCCGTCGCTTTATGTGCGCACAAAGAAGAGTATGTGGGTGGTTTGTGTATGTGTGTGTGTGTTTGCGTATCATTAGCCGCAGATCTATAGAAATATGCATACGTGTGTTTGCATGGAACTAGAAGTGCGGGTAAAAGTACAACAAGGAAATTGACCCTAACGCAGCTGATGACTCCATGCTGTTTAAGCACTTGCACTCTTCGCACCCACCTGCACGTACACGTATGTATGAGTATATAAAGATGTATGTACTCGTTTAAGAACGCTTAGTTGATATGCACCTTGATTTACCTTGTGGTAACAACACTCAACTGAACTCAACACATTTAACATAGAATTAACTGCTATCCATTTACTCATTTTACACAAAGTGCAATTTCGCCTTTAGCCTACATTTATATGAAAACTCGTTTATATATGCCATAAATATATATTTATATACAAAAATATATGAATATGTATGCTACTGGGTTTAATTAATACAACTCCTTACAACAGTGATAGGAAAAGTACAAGGACATATGAAAATTGTACAAGGAAAATTATTGACATAATATTTTTATTTAAAATATGGACTCAGTTTCCTGTAAAATAAAGAAAACCCAATAACTGCGACTGTACAAACTAAAATGCTTTTGAGAGAAGGGGTTTTCATACAAGAATTTAATTTTTATCATATTTTTTATCATATACATATATAACAGTAGTATTAGCAATTTGATGGATCAGAGCTGGTAGCGTTTCCTTTGACAATACTCCATGCCAAATTTCGTGAAGATACCTTATCAAATAAAAAAATTTTTCCATACAAATCCCTGATTTCGATCGTTCAGTTCGTATGGCAGCTATATGCTTTAGTTCTCCGTTCTACACGAATTCTTCGGTGATTGTAGTACTACTTCGAATAATAATTCATCTCAACTTTTGTAAAAATATCTTATCAAATAAAAAAGTTTTACATACCAGGGTTTGATTTTGATGGGTCTGTGGGCAAATAATAGTAAGACTTTTTATTTTAAATTTCCCACAAACACATATTCGGCGAAATACTTTTTTTTGCCAGGTTTGTATGACTGTCAATGACATCTGTGCCAAATCTGACATCAAAACAGTCATTAGTGCTTAGTGTACGCTTGTGTTTCTGAAGTGGATAATGTGCATTCGGCGATTTTTACGTTGAGTGAAATTATTCGACAAAGAAGTTCCATTAAATTTTGTGCGCGGAAACAAATTTCTTGTACCGAGACATTCAGAATGTTGGTAAAGGTATCCAGTGATAATTGTTTGTCGCGAACAAGTGTTTTTTATTGGTATAAATTATTCAAAGAGACTGGAGAAAGCGTTGACGACAAACCACGTCCAAGGCGGCCATCAACATCAACTGATGACCAACACGTCAATAAAATAAAAGAATTTATGCTTGGGAATCGACGATTAAGTCCGATATCTCATTGGCATCGTTGAAATATCGAAAGGATCAGTGAAAATAATTTCTTTTGGGCCTAAAAAAAGTGAAAACATCATTAGTTCCAAAATCACTAAATATTTTCGAAAAAACAGCGTCGCGTTAACAATGCTTTCCAACTAGTATGTCAAGCAGCATTTTATTATTGGCGATGAGTCTTGAATCTATGCTTATGACCCGGAAACAGACGACCAATCGGCCGAATATCGTGGCAAAGTTGAGCTGAAGCCGAAAAAACATGGCTAAGCAGGTTAAAAATCAACGTTATGTTGACAGTTTTCTTCGCTTATCGAAGTGTGGTACACTTCGAATTCCTTCCGATCGGCCAAACTGTCAACAAGGAATAGTATTTGAGTGTTATGCGTCGCTTGCGCGAAGCTATTTGTAAAAAAAGCCAGATTTATTGCCCGACAACTCTTGGGTTTTGCACCATATTAATGCACCGTCGCATACTGCACTGATTCTTCGTGAGTTCTTGGCTAAATTTTCAACCAATATCGTGCCGCAACTAATGTATTCACCTGATTTAGCTGCGCGTGATTTCTGGCAATTCAGCTTACTCAAACGACCACTCCGGGAAAACCAACTTGAGTCAATTGAAGACATGAAACCGTAACGTGCATTGAAGGCTATTCCGAAAATTTACTTTGGCAACTGTTGATTGGAAAAACGTTGGCACACATAAGTATATTGCAGCCAAGGGGGATTTTTGAAGGGACGACATAGATTTTGAAATATAAATTAAGAATTTCAAAATTATAAACAAAGTCTAACTATTTTTTTACTCATAGTAGTCCGATAGGAACAATTTATTTGCATTTTGAAAAATAGGTAATGTCAAATTTCGTTAAGATATAAAAAACTTTTCCATACATGGACCTGCTTTTTATAGGTCAGTTTATATAGCAGCTTATATATTCTATAGTTATCCAAGCTAAACAATTTTTCAAAGATTGTAGTACTACTTACATAATAATATCATAATTTGTGAAGATATTTTTGTAAATAAAAAATTTTCCAAACTATATCCACTGTCGGCTCTGTCCGACAAATGAGTAGTTTCTTGCGGAGAAAAGAACTTGTGCAAAATTTCTGCTCGGTATCTCATCTGGTTTTCGTATGTTCTGGCTGTTGAAATACTTGATGTCCTCTGACAGGTGGTTTCTGCATTAGATCACCAAAGAGTAAGGCATTTATTTAGACCACTAAAACAAGCCGGTCCGGTCTCTTCAGTTGGCGCAAACGAGAGCCGTTCATGCAAAACATCTCATAGGGTACCATACAAATTTCGTCTATAAACAGAAGCTCTACGTTTTGTCATAGCTGGCGCATCCCTCTCAAATAATTTCCTTCAAATGATTCTCTTGATGCAAAAAGATCTATTTTGCATTATCAATTTCCGTACTATTTCTTACGGGTTTTGCAATTGCAAATCTAAATTTGATAACTTTAAAGTCATGTGTTTTGCATTATTTGACAATTTTTCTTTTGATCTGCTGGTATTTTATATTCCTATTACCACATATTTTTGTTGCGTACGTCTTTCAATTTAGAATTTCCCGATATATGTATATACTTTCTTTAAGGATATGTACATATATGAGTATATTTAAATAAATAATAATAATTTGTGAAAGCAGCACAAGGGTTTAACAAATGCAGGCAAAACTAGCTTGATCGAGGAACTTTATGAATAGTATTGCCACCTTTTTAGGTTGGAAACTATTGGCACACAATTTAAGCAACAAGTGCTAAGGTTTTTCTATTCGAAATATCCTCAAAAAATTCTGCTTATCCACAATTTACTGTATTAGAAAGCAATTTTTTTGTGGCAGACATTTCTAACATTTCCAACTCGACACTACAAACATATATGTACTTGCCAACAATTTACTTAAATAATCTCACAAACAAGGTGCATAAAGCAATAAACCGCTCAACATGCGCAAAACCTAAACGACATTAATGCGCAGAGGCTAGAAGTATGTATGTATGTATATAGAGAGCAAGCGCCCAGTTAACAACAAGACATCACTCATCCGCCCTGTAATAGCTTTAAGCATAGCTTTAAGCAACTTTTCTTAATTTGTATTTTATTGGTTTAATTGGCTTTTTTTTGCGATTTTCTCTGCTGGCCATTTCTCGCGGCAACTCAATTAGTCCGCACACCGGTTTTAATATTTTATCCCTCTTCTCTATTTGAACATACAAACATGTACCGATATTCATGAATTTTTCCTTTTTTGACAATTTGCAGTGGTGCCACAACGTCCACGCCTGGAGTATGAGGGCGCACATGTTCCACCCGGACATAATATTACCATCGACTCGGGTGCTCTGGCGACCGTTAAATGCGTATCGCACTATGGCAATCCGCCAGCCACACTCAAATGGTATCTCGGTAAGTTGTTTTAGCAAAATACTAGGATTACACAATTCATACTAGGGTTAACACTACACATAGATATAACAAATTATATAAACATATATATATATGTATGTAATGTATTTCTTATATAAAGTTAGAAAAAACCATTAGCATTTAAAAATACTCTTCGAGCAGCGTATTCGACCCGATCATCTGTCGACTATTTCGAATGGTTATCCCTAAAAGGTTTAGAAATCGTTCGAAATACATATTAATGAGTTAACCTAACACAACTTATGAGTACCATTCGTGTCATATTATTCCTATGAAAACTTGAAAAGCCCTTTAGATCACTTTTAGCTTTTAATAAGCTAGGTTCTACAAGAAATGTACCACAAGACCTTTTCTCCCCAAGAAGCTACTTATCTGTCGGAATGTTGGAACAAACTGAACGATCAGAATCCAGTCGCTGCATGGAAAACTTTCGTATGTAACAAAGGTTTCTGACTTGGCTAAAAGTAAACAAAAGGGACATTGACCAAATTAGCTGTAAACATAAGTGTAATCGACCTAAATGTAAACAAAGGTTCTTTCCTTAGCTAAATGTAAACAAGGGTTTTTTCTTTATTAAAAATAAACGAAAGGGTCTTGACCCTACCACATGTAAACAAAGGTTGTTGACTTGGCTAAACGGAAACGAAAGGGACATTGACGACATTGGATGTAATCAACAGGATAAGCGACCAAAATGTGAACAAAGGTTGTTGCCTTGGCCAAAGGGGTTTTGTCTTGACTAAAAGTAAAGGAAAAGGTATTGGCCTCACAAATGAGTCATTGGTACCATAAAATACAAACAAAAGTGTAATTTACCTCTTCAAATATAAATAAAGTTACACCCGTCTCGTTTTTTCAAAAAACTGCGCATTACTCGGAACCGCCGATATCGTAGTACTTTAAGAAATAGCTGACATACAAACTGAGCGATTAAAACCAAAAAAAAGATTTCCTTTTTAACAATGCTTTGTATAAGGAAGGCACTTCTGAAGGGCACTAAAGCTTTGTTGCAGTCAAAGTTAACGTTTTTCAAACTAGCTCTGCTGAGTGTAACCCTAGTAAACGCTTAGTTTTTTTTATAAACTAGTTTAAGCGCACCAAAATTATGTTAACCTTCATACCACGAATGGTTAGGGAAGGATAATAGTTTCATACACTATTATGCTCACCTATAAAGTATGTACGCCCGAAATGTGCACGCTTGGATTATGCCAGCAACTTGCCACATCTGCATGGCCAAAGACTACATAAAATAGCAACATTTTATCAACAACATTTAGTTGGTCCCTTTTTAGCCATTCCTACTTTCGTAATTATTATTATACTTGTAGCTGTCGGCTTAATTACGCATGTATTTGTGTGTGTGTATCATAATCCATGCAATCTAATTTGCTAATGTCCGGTCAGTAAGTGGCATGTTGACCTAGAGTTGGCGCTGCTTCCACCACCAAAACTGTAATTATACATTTATATATATATATACTTACATACTTCTACTCATGTACACATAATCCCACTAATAATCTGCAACCGCCGCTACCTTAATGCTTTCTAATGCTATTACCACCACTACCGTAATATAAGTATGTACATAGACCTATTATAGGTACCTCCTGTTACCTCCCACATGTACTTACATATTTGTGTGTTATTATATAATTTTTTGGTTCGGGTTTAGTTTTTATTAAGCATATAGTTCCAGGTACTTTTTAAAGCATTACACCTTACAATCAGCTTCCTGAATAATATACCAGTATAGACTATACAATAGTAATTTCTGTTGGTGGACTTTCCTCATAACTCATACCCATTTTTTAATTAAAATCCTTCTTACTCGTTTACTATGTCCTTCCAGGTGACCAAGAAATTCAACCGATTCATCCGCAAATCAACAACACCGAACCGGATAATCCGCGCACCTGGTCGGCAACGTCTGTCGTTCAAGTGACGGCGATGCGTGAACGCCATGGCGACATTTTGCGCTGTCTCGCCTATCATGAATCTTATACGGCGAAATCTGTGCCGGTTGAGGCACGTTTGGATGTAAAGTGTGAGTATTAATATGTATCATATGACGTTGCATTTAAAGCATGGCGAAACGAACATGGCAGTATCACGAATAAAATATGTTGATTGCATTGAAAAAGAACTATATACGACAGTTTTATATCTGATCCTCATACAGTGCTTATCAGTACATTCATTTCGAAGACAATTTCGTATTTCTTCCAAGATAGCAGCGGTTCTTTTTTGAGACACAGATATTCTGGTTGTCATCTATTTTAAACTTATGTTTGTTCCTCGCCGTTGAATAAATTTTTTTGCAACATACACTCCTAGTTTTCTTTCTTTTAGTTAATTTTACATATATTGGTCTAAAAAGAGACGATATTTTGGCTCCCTTGTGAAACAGCCTGCTGAAAATGTCTCGAACTCATTGTTCATTATGATAATTACTGAACTGTCTTCAGTGTTGATAATACGGTAATCTCAGGTGCATCAAAAGAAAAGTGCTAGGTTTCCTTGAATGAGCTAAAGTAAGATCCTAATGTCGCTTGATTAGTGTGTAGAGTGCCTGTTTTCAAAATCAAATTCCTGTTGCTCTGAAACATTGAAAACTACAGATAAATATCAGAAGAAATCATGTATGAACTTAGTTGTCGAAGATGCAAGTTTTCTCTAGAGCAGATTTCTTCTTCTTTCTTAAACGACGTTTACGCGGTTATAGCCGAGTTTACAACAGCGCGCTATTCGTTCTTCCTTTTCGCTATTTGACGCCAATAAGAGATTCCAAATGTAGTCAGGCCCTTTTCCACGAGGTCTTTAGAGATCTTTCTCTTCCTCTGCTTCCCCCTGCGGGTACTACGTCAAATACTTTCAGAACTGGAGTGTTTTCATTCATTCCAACGGCAAGACCTAGCCAGCGTAGCCGCTGCCTCTTAATTCGCTGAAACCTCGCTTGGTATCAAACGGCTCAGAGAGATCCCTCCCGATCATGACGGTTCTTTTGGTATTGCTGAACGTCAGTTTGCACAGCCGTATTAGTTTTGCGGCGGTACCAAATTCAGACATAGCGACATTAAGGCAGCTTGGTTTCGTCCTGAGGAGGAGGTGTGTGTAGATTCACTTTTCACTGTCTTTCCAGGCGTAAAGCCACGCTGACAAGATCTAATCAGCTTTAATCTTTTACACAATACGCTCGAAAGAATCTTATATGCGATGTTGAGGAGACTTATTCCACATCAGTTGGCACAGATTGTGGGGTCTGCATTTTCGTGAATTACGCAGAGCTCACTTAAAATCCAGTCTTCGGGCATGCTTTCGTCCGACCATATTCTACAAAGAAGATGATGCATGATCCTTATCAGCTCTTCGACCCGTATTTGAATAGCTTGGCTGGCAATCCATCGGTTCCCGCCACTTTGTTGTTCTTCAGGCGTATAATTGCTATTCGAACTTATTCACGGTCGAGCAATGGAATTTCCGCTTTATTGTTATCGATTGGGGAATCAAGTCCACCATCTCCTGGTGTTATACTTTCACTCCATTCCTCTGGTT
Source organism: Bactrocera tryoni (assembly GCF_016617805.1). NCBI lineage: Eukaryota > Metazoa > Arthropoda > Insecta > Diptera > Tephritidae > Bactrocera > Bactrocera tryoni. Next base: position 17,342,106 of record NC_052499.1, read on the forward strand.
GGAGAAGTGATCTCTCTATAATTTTAATATGCTCTGAGCATCAGGCACTAGATCACCTCTGTGGGTTCTACAAGAATATGCTCCGGTCTTGAAACCTTCTGTTAGTCGCCGTGGCTTTTCGTAGATTTTTCGAGCACCACTCCTATCGACCAGTCGACTTGGTAATAAATTTTGGTACCTTTTGTCGGAGATATATGTATTTCTTTAATATTTATCGAAGACTCTATAAAATACATACATGCACAAATGATCAGTGATTAGCTGAGTTGCTTTTGCCACGTACATGTCCATCAGTCCATCTACATATACTAGCCACTCAGTTTGTAAGATATCGCTCTGAAATTGTCCTATCTTCTCCCCACGAAGCTGATCTATTGTCGGAACCGCCGACATCAGACCCACTATAGCACATAGATGCCATAAATTATGACCGATACAAATCAAGTTCTCGTATGACTATTCCGGAGAACGCCATCCGTGACGGCTTGTCGCGCTGGCAGCGCTGCATCGAAGCAGAAGGAGCCTCTTTTAAAAGTTTGTAAAGAATTGTAACAACTGGTTGAATAAATGTTTTTAAATGAAGTCAGTCCTATTAGTACTTTCCGGACAAACCCTGTACATATTCCTCAACCACTATCCTTGTTGTCACTGACAGTTTTTTTACCACCAAAATCAATGCTCGATAAGCTCTTGAAGTTGAATGAGTTACATTTTTTTGTACCCTGACATAATTGTGACAAATTAAACCGCAAATCAACGCCAGCAGTAGCAAAAATATAGAACACATATTACTTGTGTGTCAACAGCGGCTGTTGTTGTTGTTATTATTATAGTAAATTCAATTAAATTAATTTTTCGTTTCACTGAGTGCTGGACTATTCATGTCAAGCGTACACATTAAGGTCGACCTAAATTCTTCCGACTCTACGCGCCACTGACTGCCGACCACATCAGTCACACTAAGCCACGCAGTAAGCCACAAATCAGCAAAAGCTTACCCACACACGCACAACTCAGCTACAATTACAGTTGCTAGGCTTATGAGAAGGTCTGCGCATGTGGGCGTCAATGTGTAGCTGTGTTTGTGTATGTGTAGCTATGTTTGTATTTATTCTGCTGTGTAACATTTTCAACAATCTATTTGTTCGCTATAAGCCCAGGTTGTTGTCGGCCAGTCAACCAACGCATCCACCTACCCGCAGCCAACAGTCACTAACCGCTAGCCACCAGACTGTGTGTGTTGACTAGGCAGCCAATATTTCAATTTGGCCGTCAGCCAAGGCAAAGCCAACAAATTTGATCAGTTGCCTTACCAATACCAGCTAGACGGTGAGTGCATCAGTCCCGCCAACTATGCGCTGCCTTAAAAGCTTTTCGGCGGCTATTTCACCTTATTTTGGTTGCATCAACACCAACAACGCGCCAACAATGACGCCGCCGCGGCCACAGCGAAAATCAATTAAATTAACTGTGAATTTACACATTTCCGCGTGTATGCGGCCACCACGCGGCAGCCCCAACGCCAACGTCGGTTGGGCGAGAAGCAACAACATTGGTATGCCTGCGGTCTACCGTACACGCGAATATATAGTATATACGTGTATGTGTAGTATCCAGGTGTGTGTGTAGGCGCGCTTTCTAACAGTGTGTCTGTCTGTCACAATGCGACTTTGTCACTGCGCTTTTGCTTGCTTTTATTTACCTTTAATATTCCATTTATGGCTTATTGCTTTTATTGTTTTTGTTATTGTTTTGTGTATTTCCGTCTTAGTCGCTTTTGTTATTTTCCTTTTCAGTGCCCAAAAATTTCGACATAAATCCTTTAGCCTTAAGAATTTTATTGCTTTCTTAACGGTTTTATTATTGCTGTCAATAGCAAAGCTCGTCACAGCTCCACACGCACAGCAGCTCGGTTCAGCTCAGTTTAGCTCAGTTCAGCTAAGGTGCCGTTGACCGGCAGCGCTCCAGCCAACACATTTATTATTATTGTTACAATTTTATGCTTCCGTTGCGCATTGTTTTCCTTTCATTTGTGTTGTTTGTATTTTCACAACTTCCATCTTGTTGCAGATGCGCCAACCATCCGTCTAATTGGCTCACCGGAAATCGACTTAGAGGAGGATAAGGATGCGCTTATCCTACGTTGCGTTGCCGATGCCAATCCACCGGCAAGTATTGTGTGGCGGCGTGCGGGTCGTTCGGAAATCGCCAGCTTGCAGGTGAGTGAAATTTCCTAGTATAACATGGCTTATACAGTGTTACAACAATAACAGCAACTGCTCTGTGGGGAAATTGTTTAAGCACTGGTAAATGCACTTACATATACTCGTTTATGGGGAAGTTGAATTTAGTGCGAAATGGCAGCTGACTTAGAAGGTCGTGGTATTCTAAACTGAGAGTTACATATTGATATCTCGAGAGTGTGGGCGAATAAAACGGATATTACTTTCAGATACATTGTGGTTTAATTTTTTGGTAGTTCAAAGAAATGACAGACAGATTTTCGATCGAAATTTTTCTCAAAGAGATTTAAAGTTTATAAAAACACCTAACCTAGAAGGTCTAGGTATTACAAATTTCAGAGTTACATATTGATGTCTCGAGAGTGTAGACGAATATTACTTTCGTTTACCGTTTAGTTATATTTTTTTTAGTAGTTCAAAGAAAACGACTGAGAGATCACCGAACGAAACTTTCTCTAAAAGATTTAACTCTCTAAGTTTATAGAAATAAACAAAGTGCTCACCAAAATGAAATATATTATATATAATAAAGATATATGTAAAAAGTACGTGTCACGTTGTTTGTCCGCGATGAACTCCTAAACAACTGAACCGATTTTAGTAAAATTTAGCATACTGTGTCCAGTTTGAACCAACTTAGAAGATAGGATAGTAAAAACAATTCACAAATAAAAAATACATTGAAAGCTCTATTAAATGGACGTTCTATTAAGCGGACATCTCCATTAACCATGCGCATTGGCTGGTACTATTTATTCATCTCTCTTAAAGACGATAACAATGGAAAGGTCAAAGAAACAGTACCAAAAATCCATCCCATCGGCATCAGAGATTTATTACAGGAGCTTAACATCTCTTATGATGTCATCGAATCAACTCATTTTGGTAAATATTTTGGGTATGAGGCATACGAATGCTAGCTTCGAGAGCAAATGAAGATGCTTCACAACGTAGTTGAGGACCCTTTATCCATCAAATGCATCATTACTGGTGAGAAGATATGTGTTTATGAATATGACGTCGGAACTGTCTAACATTCTGGCGAGTGATGCTCCATAAATATCCCGAAATCGAAAAAACCAAAGTTTTCTAAAAACGCTGCATGATATTTCTATTGTTTCCAATTAATATATCATAAAATCAATTCAATTTTTCACTATTCCGGATGTATTACTACCAGAAAACACATAGAAATCTTGAAGCTATGTGGTTTTCATATCTTTTGAATATCAAAATTCTGAAGGTAAACACATTTACGGGAATTTAACATTTTTATTCGGTTTACCTTAGGTTAGATAGCGGATCTCTCATCAAGGCGGGAAAGTCTCATTTAGACTATTATGTACAGTCGTCTGTAAAACCACATGAGAAACACCTGTGTGCCTGAACCTATCAAAAATCTGTTTATGTTTTTTATATCTATTTCCGCTATTTTAGTTGGATGTCTAAAAACAAATTTTTCGCTAGTGTTGTCTCTTCCAGCGCCTTCCACCAAACAAAACTTTCGTAAAACAAGCGGTGTAACCGATGCTTCTTTTCCCTTTCCTCGATATTGGGTTTTCACGAAAAAATGAGATCTTTATACACGCCGAACGTGAGTTCTTCCCATTGATGGTAGATGCGCCTCTAGTAAGTACCAATTTGTACTTCCTAGTAACTAAATCCAGTTCGGGCTTGCTCGGACTTATGGCGAACCCGTTTTCAGCAGCCCTGTTATTTATGACTCTAAGGTACGCCTGAGTTAACTCGTATACGGCATACAAACACTTTCCCTTAGTCTTGAGAAATACATTTGCCGGGTATGCGATCCCCCGGCATCTTACTTCCTCCAACTTTTCCAGAAGATTATTAACAACCGTGATCCAGAGATGTGGCGTGAGAACTTTCTTTTTGTAGGTGCCCCCACTCACATGATGACAGCTTCCAGCGGAAAGTTGTTGAATGCTCCCTCGATATCGAGAAAGGTAGTGTTTTAAACACTGGAGTCAGAGACAACAGAGTGAAAGATTCTCGATATCGAGGAAAGTCCTCGTTCAAACTCCTAGTTCCACTCCAGTCGAGCCAGAGACAAGAGTGTTAAATGCCCTCGATATCGAAGAGGGTCTTCGTTCAAACTCATTGTCCCTTATTGTCCACTCGAGCCAGAGGCTAGAGTGTAAAAGGCCCTCGATGTCGAGGAAGATCCTCACTCAAACTCCTAGTTCCACTCTACTCGAGGCAGCGACAAGAGTGTGAAATGCCGTCGATATCGAAGAAGGTCTTCGTTCAAACTCATTGTCCCTTATGGTCCACACGAGTCAGAGACAAGAGTGTGAGAGGCCCTCGATATCAAGGAAGATCGTCACTCAAATTCCTAGTTCCACTCTACTCGAGCCAGAGACAAAAGTGTGAAAGGGCTCCCATATTGAGGAAATCAACGTTCAAACTTCTTGTTCTATATGGTCTCGAGACAAAGACAAAAGTGTGAAAGGCCATGTCCACTTACATACCTTTGCATTGAAAGTCGATTTCTTTGGATACAACTCCTTAAGTTCAGACCAATTGAAATCCTTGGCCGTTATATACGATCTCCTACCGGCCCTCGGAATATATTCCAATCTAATGCAGTTCACAACTGGCTGATAGTTGCACAAAAACGTGATACGCTGCAGCTGTGTTGGTTTATAGCCATCTGGCCATGGACCGGGATCTGGAATGGTTTAAATGAATTGATCGCCCATATTAGGCGACTTTCATCCAGAAGGGTCGCAAAAGATGCGCAGTTCGCGTCCGGCACTCCGCGAGCTACTATCCCAGGGTAAAGAATACTCCAAAGGTGAGTGCCTAGGAGCAGCTTAAAGGTACCTGACTGCTCAGAGTCCAGCTACCATTCCCATTCTTTAAATACCCATCCATACGTCGCTGGTTCATATTCGGCTGAAACCACTACAACTCGTTTACATATACTGATCCAAAAATATTTAAAGAAACTTGAATCTATTAGTAATAAATATCATCCCTAAATACCAGTATTGAGTACTTAAGCTTCACAAAACTTTTAGATATTCCAAAAACAACGAATATGACAATGTCGTATGACATATGAAGTAAAATGGAAATTTTATTGGTGTTGGTCTAGGATGATAGATCATTCGACTAGGAGAAACCTCAAAGGTTTTAAACAACGGATTCGTTAATGGCTTTCATTTTGGATATCTTAATTCGAACTTAATTTTGCTATCCTTTGTTAAAAGTTAAACTCTTACAAAAATAGTTTAAGAGTCGGAATTTAAATTTTTACTATTGGGACAACATGACTTTTAGATATACATACATATGTCTGTTCTTAAGTTGGCTTCATTTTACTTGTACTTTCATATTTTAATTACTTTTATCACTAATTTTCTTCGCTTCTCTTTTCGTGCTCACAGGAAACACTGCAACTGCGACCTGTAGGCCGTCGTGATGCCGGACTCTACACATGTCAAGCCCAAAACTCGGTGGGCACCTCAGAGCAGCTCTCCGTACAGTTGGACGTTAAATGTAAGCATCTTTATTCCAGCGTTCTACCATAAGCAATTTAAGGCCATCTTTAAATACATCGCTCACTGTCCATCACTGTCCATCACTCACCATTTTTTCATTTTTCGTTTTTCCCTTTCGCAGATCCGCCAAAAATAGTTTCGGCTGGACCGGATCGACTTACTACAGCACCATTATTCAGTCCAGCCGCATTTGAGTGCGTCGCCGAAGGCAATCCGATGCCTAGCTACAAATGGGTGCAGAGGTAAGTGCATTAGCTGAAAGCAAAATATTAATACTTTTATTTATGAAAGCGCCGAACGTAATTTAGTTTGCGTCTCAATATTTTGGTTGACAGCACACAACTTTAATCCACTGCGCCATCAAATGTCGCCTTAAAGCTATTTTTCACTTTTCGCTCCGTCAAAAATTTAGCAGCATGAGTGCTCGTGCAGTGAGGACGAATTTCATATTTCAATAGCCGTTGGCGGCAGTCAATCCTTTCGCGTCTGACTTACTATATAATCCATTTCAACATGGCGCAGTAACAGGTTTATCACCACAAGCGACCGCAAGTTGTGCCTACAAGCCTACGGTCGTATTAATGCCGTCTACAAACACACACGCACGTACACACAAGCTTCACCGGTGCCACGTTCGTGGCTGTGAACGGCAAATGTTCAATTTAAATTTTCCACGAACCGTTGCTCGCCGTTGCTGCACTTCTCCGAAAGTTGCCGTGTAAATGGTCCGTGTTGTCACGAATATTTGGTATTTTATTGTTGTTTTTTACTTTGCCGCGTACACTTTTACGCAGCAGTTGCAATTTGGTGTCACCCTCGAGGTGTCTCCGCATGCTGCAGCAACACTGCTCGCTTCGTTAGCCGACGCAGATTTGACTGCGGGCTACACTGCTTGCCACTTTTCCGCTTGAGTTGAGTAAGCTGCGGTTGTGTGTGTTACAGGGTTGCCGTTATGTGAAGTACGGATGTTTTGCAATCACTTTCATTATTGTGTTACGTTTATGATTCGTGATGCGCACGTTTGGGATAACGCTTAGAAAGGAGAAGCAAAATAAAAGCAGATGAAACCATCGATTTTAATCGCGCTTACACAATGTTTTCTCGTTGTCATCAGTAAGTTTAAATTTTTGGGACCCATAAAGAAGAAGTCAAACTCAGCTTTCCAGCTTTCCTTCTTTAAGTCGCCGCGAGGACGTGATTTTACTAACATAATGAAACTTCGAAAAACTCACCATATAGCTCACATTATTATCCTCTCCAAATTCTAGTGCCACTGAGGTTTCTTTAGTCCACCGCAGACCCTTCTTGTTAAGATATTATATAAGTTTAGAGCCCTCAAAACCAGGCGTGAGTTTGACAAATTATTCTGGGGGATCGGAAAACAGTATTAAATTTTTGGCTTTCAGGTTTTATTAAATATATATTTGAGAGTATGAAATGTCAATTTAAAAACATTTTCTTATAAAATGGTATCTACTGGGCCAATCAACGAAATCACCTTTTTCAAGACCAACACTAAAGGCGCAATTTAGCGTAGAATTTCAGAATCTCAAACTACTAAAAGAAAGTATAATTTTTTAATTAAAAAAAATGAATACTAATCAAAAAGTACGTGGTCTACTAAATATCGTTTTTATAAAGATACATCAAAAATTTCCAGTGGCGACATGCGATAGTTCCCTCCCCTCAATGTCGTCGTATATTTCGTACAGCTCATCGTTCCATCGAATGCGATGTTCGCCGCGGCCAACGTGCCACGCAGAACCTTTCTCTCGAAAACTCGTAACGCCGACTCATCAGATGTCGCCATCGTCCATGGCTCTGCACCATATAGCAGTCACTTTGTTTGTCAAGAGAGGACTTTAAATCTCAGTGCAAAATATAACCTGTTGGCAAAAGTTATTCTGCGTTGGACGGAGGTACTATCAGACCTAGTTTAGTATTTTTTATTTTCAGTGTAGTTCTTCATTTGAGTTCAAGCTTAATGAACTTGTGTACAAATTTTGGTTTGCGGAATCTCTAAAACGCTGTAGCAGCAGCGCATATCCCATATAAACAGAACCAACAGCTGTCTAGAAGATATATAATGGAAATAGCTGTCTTCGATCAGCCATTTATTTACTCGCTTCTGCTCTCTTGTCAAATAAATTACATGTAAAAGCAACAACAAAGTTACCAAATCGGAATCGTACAAGAGAGTATGCGGATAACTCTTTAAAGTGATATAGACGCTATCTTCAATGCTACCAATATTATTGTGAATGGTTCAAATGAAAATACAAATTTCGCTTTTTTCTTGTATTTTTAAAACATAAGACTTAGTTCTAGGAAAATCGGAGACAGTTAATATTATTATGTAAAATTTATAAAATCCTAAAGCAATATTACTCCATACGACAAACTTAACTTAATCAAAACTTCCATTGCATGCGGACTTACTACCTTTGACTTCAAAGTAAACTTTCATACATAAATAATGTTAATACTTGTATGATTTACCAAAATACTATAGCTTAGGTATGTAGCTTTAATAGCACAAAACCTAAAGCAAATGGTTATTCAATCTACCGTTCTCAGAAAGAGAAGGTCCTTACATTTTTAAACTACACACCAAGAGTATTCTCATAACTCAAGCAGCAAAATGTGGTGCAAAGATTTTTCATTATTGCCTCCACACCGCCAAATAGACAATTTTATTTCTGCTCATTCTCGAAATATTGCGTTGTCGAAAAAGTCGTTTCATATTTCTAATAGAACTTCAACTTATTTAATTTTTTATATTTATGCTAATAAATAAATAAACAAATATGTACCATTTTGGTCAACCACTTTACGCCATTTCTTCGCTAGAGACGGTTGGTATAATCGGTTTAAAACTTCCAACAATGTAAATCGAAGTTTCGAAATTTCCAGTACGGAAGCGAGCAAACCAACCAAAACGAATTGATACAGCATCATCTCTGTAAACTTCACAAATTTCATTGGTGGCTTGCGTGGCATTATTCATTTTTTTATACAAAAATTTCAAAATATAGCGAGTTACTTCATTATTTTCACTCACTTTTGAACAGCCGTAACTCTTTTTCAACTTCCCCAATTTTTTATTTTTTTTTTTTTATTAAATGAAGCTTAATATCTTAACTTTTCAACGTTATATGGTAGGAAACAATATGATTCGTAGCACTATAGATATACGACTGCAACGACATCTATTGACAAAATATGAAAAGACTTTTTCGACTACACAATACTTCCCACAAACTTATATATATGGTATACATATGTGTTATATTTATAAATATAGTTAAGTTTTAATATTTTCGAACAAGATACATCGCTTGTCTTTTCAATTTCATCGAATACGGTCGTTCAGCTAATTTTGTCCTTAATCCTTTTTTGCTGGCTGTCTTTCTCATATCATTTTATCACTCATACGCCGTGTGGCACAAGCATTCGCATTATACTTTTATATGGCTAATTAGCAGCAAGTTGTATAATATATTCTCTGAATACGTTGTTAACTCAAAAAACTCTGTTTCTCACACCGTCATACCGATATTTTCTGCTCATTTCACTTTAAAATCCGGCTTATCGCCGGCTTAAATTTGCGTACGGACAGATAAATATATCGCTCAACAATTTGTGTTCGCTCATTCGACTATTTCTTTTTGCTGGCAATTAAAATGCTATATTCGTGGGCGTTACTGTTTACATGTTAATATGATATTTACTTACACAGTACGTGCTTATATACATATACTTATATATTTCTGTGTGCGTGTATGTGTCTATAGCGGCATTGTCTGCTGACTGCTGAAATGAGCTGAAATTAAAGTCATTTGACAGTTAAAGAAATATAAACTACACAGTCATATACACGCACAAATATACACACACAAATGAGTGTTTTATGCACTCGTCAAGCAGCGTGTTTCCGCTTCCTGTTTGCGGTTTTGCACACAGCTGCTACATCCGCCACCAAGGCGTTGCTACGTGCGCCGCCGACATTCTCAACTTCACTTCGCATTCTAGTTGTTATTGTTTCTTCTTCTGTCTCTCTGCGGTTGTAAGCTATACATTTATTTGCGCAACATCGCTTCAATTGTCTTCTTATATTCTTCTTGTTGTCTTTTCTTTTTTTTTGTTTCATTTGTTTATTTTGCTAAACGTTTGCAGTGCCGGCGCTTGCGGCATTTCACCATTGCTGTTGCACGTTTTTTTTTTAATTAGCAGTGTCAGGAAATTGTGCGCCGTCAGCGCGCAAACGTACGACTGATTGCTACTTTCTTGAGCCATACAATGCGTTTATGCGCCGACGAAATTCAACTGTAAGTTTTGTAATTAGAAAAGGAAAGATGGCAGCGATAAGAATTTTTAATAAGAGAAATATTGAAGACAATTAGGTAAGATGAAGTCGTAGGATATTTAATTGGCTTCCTTTCTCAAAATTTAAATCTCGTACTTAACTGAGTAGGCAATTGAGAAGCCAAGTCCTCTCTCGACAAACAAAAACCAAACTCTATAAGTCACTCATAATTCCCGTCCTGCTGTATGGTGCAGAGTCTTGGACGATGTCAACAACGGATGAGTCGACGTTGCGAGTTTTCGAGAGAAAAGTCCTGCGAAAAAGATTTATGGTCCTTTGCGCGTTAGCCACGGCGAATACCGCATTCGATGGAACGATGAGCTGTACGAGATATACGACGACATCGACATAGTTCAGCGAATTAAAAGACAGCGGCTACGCTGGCTAGGTCATGTTGTCCGGATGGACGAAAAACACTCCAGCTCTGGAAAATATTCGACGCAGTACCCGCCGGGGGAAGCAGAGGAAGAGGAAGACCCTCCAAGTTGGAAGGACCGTGGGAGAAGGACCTGGCTTCGCTTGGAATATCCAATTGGCGCCACGTAGCGAGAAGAAGAAACGACTGGCGCGCTGTTGTTAACTCGGCTATAATCGCTTAAGCGGTTTCTACGCCAATTAAGAAGAAGAAGACTTAACTGATTTCGGTTTATAACTGTTATGCGAAATATTGGAGGTTCAAGTCCCGAATAAATTTTTAATTATTAAAATCTTAGAAGTTGATTCTCTTATAGCAGTCTTTAAAGCAGTCTTTTCGTATTTTGTCAATAGATGTCGTTGCAGTCGTATATATCCTATGTTACCAATCTCATTGTATCATGTCATAGTGTGTTGGAAAGGTGAGATTGTAAGCTTCATTTAACCAAAATTAAATTGGGGGAAGTTGAAAAAAAGTTACAGCTATTCAAAAATTTGTGAAAATAATGAAGAAATTCGCTATATTTTGAAATTTTTGTATAGAAAACGAAAGAATGCCACGCAAGCCACCAATGAAATTTGTGAATTTTACGGAGACTATGCTGCATCTGTTCGTGTAGCACAACAATGGTTCGCTCGCTTCCGTTCTGGAAATTTCGATATGAAAGATGCACCTTACTCTAGTCGACCTAACGTTGAAAAAGTCGATGAAATTATGGAAAAGATTGTCCAGGACTGTCACATAAGCGGCCATGACATCGCTGAGGAACTTAACATTCATCATCAAACGGTTTTGAACCATTTAAAAAAGGCTGGCTACAAAAGTAGCTCGATGTTTGGGTAACACATGAACTCTCTGTGAAAAATTTAATGGACCGATATATCACCTGTGATTATTTGCTGAAATGAAATGAAATCGAACCAATTCTGAAGCGAATGGTAACAGAAGACGAAAAGTGGATCAAATACGACAACAATGTGCGAAAAGATCAAGGTTCAATGGTGGTAAAGCTCAACAAATGGTCGCAAAGCCAGGATTGACGCCTCGAAAGGTTATGCTGAGTGTTTAGTTGGATTGGAAAGGAATCGTCCACTATGAGCTGCTCCAGCCTGTTCGAACCGTTGATTCTACATTTCACTATCAACAACTGATAAAATTGAAGCAAACTATCGAAAACAATGACCAAAACTGATCAACAGAAAGGGCTTCGTCTTCTATCAGAACAACGCTAAACCACACACTTCTTTAATGACTCGGCTAAAACTGGGAAAGCTTGGCTGGGAAGTTTTGATTAATCCACCATATAGACCTGACCTTGCACCATCGGTTTAATATTAGCTTCGATGAATGCAGAACTCCCTTAATTGAGTAAAGTTGGCTTTCCATTGTAGCCTATGAAAACTACTTGTGCAGTTTTTCGCCGAGAAACCAGAAAAGTTTTACACTGATGGAATAATGTCTCTAGCAGAAAAAGGGCAAGAAATGGTCGACCAAAATGGTACAAAATTGGTTCATTAAACTGCATTATAAATATAAAAAAAAGTTGAAGTTTGATTAGAAATGCGAAAAGAATTTTTCGACTACCCAATTCTGCAATAACTTTAAAATAGGAAAGGTTCATTATTTTCGGTTGACGTTTTTCAGATTTCCTATTTTGACTAAAGGAATACAAGCAATCTGTATACACAGAAATAAGGCACTGAAAAAGAACACAAAATGTTCTCTGATACTTTATGAAGAAGAAGTAAAAGAAGAAAAAGAACACAAAATGTTCTCTGATACTTTATGAAAGCGAAGTAAATAACATTCAAATTTCGCAAGAATCAGTTATAGGTAAATCTAACCGGTATAATATTGCCTAACCACTTATGGACATATAAATAGCTTTGGCTCTTACGTCTCAGCGCTCTTCAGACCTAGTCAACTTTTCTATCACGGCAGCTGCATCTCAATGCATACATATACCATCCGATCAAATTTGACACGGACTGCCAAAAAAAAATCCCCAAACTTTATTGTGTATAAATATTTGCAAACTGCTTCAAAATAAGCTCCTGAGCTAATAAAAAGTTGGTAAGAGTTTTTGCAATTTTCTTTACACTTGTTGTAAACCTTTTCCTGGACTAAAGGTCATCCCTTCCTTCAGCGAATTTTAGTTTTTTTCGGTTTTGGCTCATTTTTGGAGCGTCCTCTACTAGATTGTTGCACTCTTTCCACGTCATATTCATAAGCCCACGCCTCGTCTTCAATTGTCAACCATTTCTTTGAACACCACTTGACGTTATTTTTGCAAAAGGTACAGATTTTTTGTTACAAGTCTAGCTTTAACACGCTGTATAAACAAATCTTTAACCGAAATGTTTTGAATGGATTAATCAGAGATGTTGCGCTCCTCTGCTATCTCTCTGCTGCCAACGCGACGATTTTCAAGTACTGCCACGCTAAGTGTCTCGATGTTTTCATTAACAGAGATTGATGGACGTTGACTTCACGACTTTCACTTAATACCTTTGCCACTCAAAATCTTGTGTTCGTGAAAAAGTTAACTCCATAAATACTTCTGCTATATTTTTAATTGTTTTGTGGCCGAAATTTCAGTAGACACAAAAGATTTTAAGGCAACTTGTTGTTCAATTTTTTTCGATGATAAAAATCGTAATACAAACTTTTCGCTCTCAAACACGCACCTATTGACATATGGATATGGAACTGGACCAATCCGATTAAAATTTGATCAGAATATATATTATATAGTACTAATATGCCAATGGCGACAATTGTGACTTCTTAAGACTTCTGGAATTTCAATAGTTTCCTAGTTTAAAAAAGGTGTCTGCCCTCGCAATCATCAAGCCTCACATAATTATCATGTGCTAGGGCTATGTGAGTCGCTGTGACAGAGAGGAGGGCACGTTAGACCTTAGGTCGTGGTGCAAATCCCACATACAATCCGGAAAGGATCAATATCTAATACCTGTTCCACAAATGCTTGCACCCTGGTTTTGGTCTATCAAGACTAGTACAAATGACACCTGGCTTTCTTATATGTACAGTTGTCAGAAGACTAAATATTAATAAAAGTGGCCGAGCATTTTGATTTGAGATAAGCATATGTACGTTACATTTATTGTTATTTTAGCTGCTTGCAGTGCAAATATAAAAGCTACAACAACAGTAACTAATTACAAGACACGTACATGTGTGAGCAATGAGCTAAATAATGACTGTCACTAATGTTGTGGTGGGGCTGGTAATGTTGACAAAATATTCACTTACACTGCGCCACACACACACACACATATATATATATGTATGTAACAGCTTGCTTATGTGCTTCCTGCTAATTAGCATGCAAAGCGACTGCCGGTCGAAGGAAAGCGAAAGGAAGCGGCACAGCGATAGCGGCAATTGCAACCGCAGCCACAGCGAAAAAACGGCATACAGCCAACAACAAACAACAAAAACCGCAACAATAACAACACATAATACATAATACAAGTTCGAGTATATGCATAAAGATGTATACATGTGTATGTGTGTGAATAAGCACGTGCTGGCTATTTCTGCTTTGCACGCATGCCCATACGTGGCAAATACCAAGTGCGTGTGTATGTGTGTGGTGGCAATAATAAGTTTTTCATTTGTTTTGTAATTCTGGTTTTTATGAACTTCCGACTAAATGTGTAAATATATTAATGCCGCAGCGTAAACACATGTAGCTGCGAAAGTCCTGCCGCCATGTACCTATATAAGTATGTATGGTTGTGTGTGTGCTTGTTGGCTTTGCGGCTGCTAACTTTTCTTCTAACTTTATTTCTTATCACTTTTATGCTTGTTTGCGTTTTTTATGTTCTCCACCATAACTCAAACATCTACTTATGTTCTGCTTGCAGTGAACACCCGGCATGCTTAAGTGATATTTGAAATAATTTGCAGAATGAAGCTTTAAATATTATTTATTCTGTTTAAAGCAATATAAATGTTTAAAAAAAGTCATATTTAAAACAACCATTATTGTAAACACAAAATATGCGTTAATTAATAAAAAAACAATTCAAGAAGTGCTAACCGCACATATCATACTCCAGCAACTTGCTATGTTCAAAGCTGGGGTAATATCTTCAGGCACAAAAGGCTTGTTACTTATATGGGGTCTAGTGCAAATTTTCACTCGATTTTATTCATTCTAAGCAGAAATACTCACCGTCATCAGAGAAATAAGTGCTTCCAATTTTATTAAGATAACTCACATACTAGCCGATATATGCGGCATAAAGTCTCCCAGAAGTTCGAAAATCTTTATATGAAGTAAGTATATGAGAGCTAAAGGAAGAATTGACCCGATTCAACTCATTTTTGACACACAGACATGCCATTATCAGGAAAGGCTTATCCATTAATTCCAAGTATGTATATATCTCACACCTCTTCTTCTTCTTAAATGGCGTAGATAGACGAAATTATCTACGACTTCGTAGTTATGACTGGCAACATTGACGAAGAAACCAAGTCACGAATGCGATGACTGTTTGTTTGATGGCAGAAGATGTTTCGTCTTGCCCTCGTTAACTACCAGACCCATTTACTTCGCTTTCTTATCTATTCTTCAGAAAGGAGAACAAACTACGCGTTTGTTATGACTAATTATATCAAAGTCATCGGCTTACGCCAGTAGCTGTACACTCTTATAGAAGATTGTACTTGCTCAATCACGCTCTGCAGCTCGAATTATTTTCTCCAGCAGTAGATTGAAGAAGTCGCACGATTCAGTGTCGCCTTTTCTGAAATCTAGTTTTGTATTGAACTGCTCGGTGAGGTCTTTTTCAATCCTGACGGATCGTTCAACGTCAGATTACACAGCCATATTAGTTTTGCGGGGGCACCAAATTCAGACATCGCGGCAAAAAGACAGCTTCTCTTCGTGCTGACAAAAGCTTTCAAATCCACGAAGAGGTGGTGCGTGTCGATTCTCTTTACACGGGTCTTTTCCAAGATTTGGCGCATGGTGAATATCTGGTCAATTGTTGTATTTGCCAGATCTAAAGCCACACTGATAAGTGCCTATCAGTTTGTTGACGGTGGGCTTTAATCTTTCACAAAGTTCACTCGATAGAACCTTATTTGCGATATTTAGGAGACTTATCTCAAAGTAGCTGGCGCAGATTGTGAGGTCTCCCATTTTTTATATTGGGCAGATCACACTTAAGAAGCTGATGGATGCTTTGAATATTTAATTGGCAATCCATAGGCCCGCCGCGTTGGAACGTCGACTCCATCGTCATCGATTAGGGAATCGGGGTCACCATTTCCTGATGTTATGCTTTCACTGCCATTCAGCAGGCTGGAGAAGTATTCCCTCCTTAATTTTGGTATGCTCTGGACATCAGTCACTATATCGCCACTGGGATTCTAAAAAAAATATGCTTCGGTCTTCAAACCTTCTTTTAGTCACCGCATCTTTTTGAAGAATTTTCGAGCATTACCCTTGTCGGCCAGCTTGTCAAGCTCTTCGCAATCACGCCTCTTCAACTCTCGGTATCTATCCCATCGGACGTGTTGTGGTCGATTGAAAAGTTGCTAGGTAGGCATTCTGTTTTCTTTCCACTGCGGCACGGCACTCCTCATCGTAACAGCTGTTTTTTGTTTGCTTTTTCCGAAAACCAATGGTTTCGTTTGCAACTGTACGTAAGGAGCTTTAAATGCTGTCCGAAAGTTCGTTAATACCGAGTTGCTAAGTAGTGCTCTCAAACAGAAGGTGTACAAGTCGACTAGAAAACCGTTCGGCTGTCTTTTGTAATTGCAACTTCTCAACGTCGAACTTTCCCTGTGTTTTTTGACGTGCGTTTTTTGCTGCAACAAGATAGTGATCCGAGTCGATGTGAGGACCTCGGAGCATACGTTTGACCTCAGCACCCTTAGCGCCCTATCATACCATCTCCTGATTAATATTTAATGTCTCTGGCGTATTTTATTGTTGATTGATAATTGATAAAAGCACTTTTAGTACTTTTAAACAGTACCGTTAAATGGGGAGTATGCGGTGTTTTCATCCAATTTCATCCACACTATTGGTAGGAGTTCTTATAATATTTGTTGTAGGTGGATTTGCTTCTTGTAGTTTTATTGGAGATATGTTTATTAAACCTGTTAGAAGGTGGGACCACACCCACTTTTTAAAAAAATGTTGGCCACAGGTGGCCCTTGGTACTGCGATCCTACGTGCCAAATTACAGTTTTATATCTTAATTTAGTGCTTAGCTACGGTACTTTATACGTTTTCAGTTAATGGCATTTTGTGGGCGTGGCAGTAGTTCAATTATGCCTATTTACGACCTCGTCCTTACTGTTTTGCCAAGAAACACTTGTACGAACTTGCACTAACATATCTTAATTTTTATTCAAATTATCGCTTGGACTGATGAACGGGCGGAAAGACGGACGGTCAGGCAGTCACAACATATTACAAGAATATAAAATTCGCATGGATATTAAAAATTTTTCACTCAAATTCCATACAATTTTAATCATACTCATATGAACCTTTATTCACTACTACATGGCAAACACATTCATTACAAAGCTCTTGAAAAATATTGCACTTCATAGCATTTCGGTGCAACAACGGTATTCTGCGAAGAATTTTTAATACTTGCTGCTTGGCTTCAGTCAATTGGCTACTCATAGCTCGTTGACTACATGTCAGCTGCTCACTATGTTGAGTTGAGGCAGCTTGCAGCCAAGTTTATTGGAAATACTGTTATGCCGGGTTTGTCAAACGCTGTAATAACCGCTTTCATGAAAAAAAACTATTGTGAGCCATTGTTTTTTTGTGTTTCCAAAAAATTTACATAAGTGTTTTGTATGTGTCTGTGGGAGTTTTTCGAAGAATTGTTTAAAATCGGCGCATTTTTCAAAATAAAATATTTCATTTTACCAATAGTTTTTATTTTATTTTCCAGAATTGCGCATGGCTCCAAGTTCGTGGAACGTGGCAGTGAGCCGCGTCTGGTTATTGACAATGTCACCTACGACTATCAGGGTGAATATGAATGCCGCGCCACCAATTATATCAATGGACAGGAGCGTGTTGCTGTCTCCGAACCAATTTCGCTGCAAGTTGTGGGTAAGTAAAACAAATATTTTTTTGTAAACAATATTTCAGAATATGTCCTTTTAGCACATATTTAAAATACCAAGAACTTTTTGCGAACTCAGTTTGTGCTCTTTGTGACCAGTGATTGCAGTTTAAGGAGTAACAGAACTTGAAAAATACTTGGGGTTAAATCGTTCCATGAAAAGTTATTTGAATCTTTTACGAATCAACTCAATTTGTCTTCTAGGACCACAAAGTGGCACTGACTCTGTGACAGTGAGAAATGAGAGTACTTTCTGCAAACCTATCTACAACTGGTTAGCCAAGGTATATTAAGTTCGCCACGGTATTTCTAACACCCAGAATGAAACGTCAGCGACCTTACAAATGGTCAATTGAAAAAATAACGCTACTAGAATTAAATTCAAATTCTCTTTACGTAGTTAGATTCTTCTTCTTCATTACTGGCCCAGGCACCGGTTACGCGAATGTAGCCGAGTTTAAAACATCGCGCCAGTCGTTCTTCCTTTTCGCTGTTTGAGACCAATTGGAGATTCCAAGTGTAGTCAGGTCCTTTCCCACCTGGTCTTTCCAACAGAATGGAGGCTTTTATCTATTTCCACCGGCGGATACTGCGTCGAATACTCTCAGAGTTGGAGTGTTTTCATCCATTCGAACAACATGACGTAGCCAGCGTAACCGCTGTTTCTTAATTCCCTGAACTGGTTTATCTCGTACAGCTCATCGTTCCATCGATGCTGCATATGCGCAAAGGACCACAAATCTGCCGCAAACTCGTTACGCAGGTGGTACATTCTCTACTTAGCTCGAATTATTTTCTTCAGCAGTAAATTGAAGAAATAGCATGAAAGGGAGTCGCCTGTCTGAAACCTCTTTTAGTATCGAACGGCTCGGATAGGTCATTTTCGATCCTGACGGAGCTTTTGATATTCCTTAACGTTAGCTTACTCTGCCGTATTAGTTTTGGGAGAATGCGAAGTTCAAACAAAGCGGCATAAAGGCAGCTTCTTTTCGTGCAGTGAAAATCAGCTTTAAAACCAACGAAGAGGTGGTGTGTGTCGATTCTTCTTACTGTGGTCTTTTCCAAGACTTTGCGCATAGTGAATATCTGGTCAGTTGCTGATTTTCCAGGCCATTCTGATATGGTCCAAACAGTTTGTTGACAGGGGGCTTTAATCTTTCACACAATACGCTCGATAGAATCTTATATGCAATGTAACGGAGGCTTATCACACGATGGTTGGCGGAGATTGTGATGTCTGCCTTTCATCCGCCCGTATTCTACAAAGAAGCTGGTGCATGCTCCTTATCAGCTCTTCGACCTGTATTTGAATAGCTCGGCCGGCAATGCATCGGCACCCGCTGCTTTGTTGTTCTTCAGACGGTTAATTGCTATTCGAATTCAATCATGGTCGGCAATGGAACGTCTGCTCCATCGTCATCGGTTGGGAAATCGGGTTACCATCTTCTGGTGTTATGCTTTCATTGCCATTCAGCAGGCTGGAGAAGTGTTCCCTGCATAATTTCAGTATACTCTGGGCATCGGTTACTAGATCATCTCTGGGGGTTCTACAAGAGTATGCTCCGGTCTTGAAATCTTTTGTTCGTCGCCGCATCTTTTCGTAGAATTTTCGTGCATTACTACTGAAGGCCAGCTTGTCAAGCTCTTCATACTCACGCATTTTAGCCTCACTCTTTTTTGTCTGCAAATACGTCTCGCTTCCGTATTCAACTTACGATGTCTATCCCATACCGTTCGTGTTGTGGTTGATTGTAATGTAGTACAACCCCTTAAAGTTCACAATAGCTAAATCACTATGAAGATGCTAACAAACGCCAAGATTACTAGTTAGACTAGTTGGTAGTTCTACTAGTCTAACTAGTAATCTTCGGGCGCATATAAGAAAATATTGCAACGGATTTATTATGGATATCTTATCCCCGATTTCTAAGGTATGATCTTATGCTAAGAAGATAAACAAATCCTTTAAACCACCACTATGATTAATAAATAGTATGCAAGCGTAAATATAACCGTAAAAATGCATATACATATTCCGAATAAATAAGTGCGTTTCTATGTAAATGTGGCAGAAATAATCCGCTGCTGCAGCATATAATGCATAAATATGCAACGAAGTAGTACGCAACTCTGTGGTCAGTTGCAACGGCAACAGCGGCGACAACAACAACACTGTGCGCAACATCCGATAAACCGCACAACTAACAAACTCAACTTACAAGTCCAGCAAACTGAGCAGAAAATTTATCTAGTGGCAAGTTCAAATGTGAAAATGCAAGAGGAGCATTGCCAGCGCAAGCAAAACACTGCGGCGATATTGAAAAAAAAGAATTAAAAATATGTTTGCGTTTTGTTTGAAAGTACATACGTTTTTCTGTTGTTATTTTTTTACGGTCACACTCACTAACAACCAACTTGACTTGCCACCATAGCATTTGTTGTTTGTTGCAATAATACTTGTTGTTGCTTTTGTTTGCCAGCATCAGCTCATAAATTATGTGCGTGTGGCAACATACACATGGAGGCAGTAAATTTAAATATCTTTTGCATTTTCAATTTTTTGCCTTCATTTCTTGTAAACATCTGTCGTTTTTTCGTTCGTGCTTTTGTTGTTGTTGTTTTCGTTTTTGCGGTCACCGAGAAAGTTTTTGTGGTTGTCAGGAGTGCACACGAAACCAATCTGCTGGCGCACTCATACATATATACCTGTATATCGGCGCTTTCATATATGTTTGTATGGTTCTATATGTATTCGTGTGTATGTGTGTGTATATAATTGTTGCAAGCAGCTTAAAAAGTTTTATCCATACTACTGTGCTTTGCCGCTACTGCATTTATATGCTGACGCTGTGTTTGCTCTTGCTTATGATTTTTTAATAACTTCACTTGCATTGTGTGACCAACCAGGTTGCATGCAACATTTATTAAACTTGACGTCAAGCCATATGGCTTGTTAGCAAATATCACATGTTTTGGTCATATATTGGTAATGCTTTAAGTCGTTGCTAGTAAATAGTATTTCGGTAGACCCGTTAGAGCAGAGCAAATAAAGTTAGGTTTAGTTTAGGTTGAGGCAACACCAACTATTTGAAGGGTTGCAAATACCAATTTATTGCATTAGCATAGAAAATTACTTAGTTTTTGGTTGAATCAGTATTATGCATTGCTTCTTAATATTAAAAAAAAATAATAAAAATAATGTTTAATTTTCTTTTCTAAAACTCTTCTTAAATTACTCATCAATTTTCTTTTCTTTTAGGTGCACCACAAGTACTACGCCCACATCCATCGATGCACACAATATCGGTAAAACGTGGCCAGCCGGCCGTTATGTCGCTGGTGGTCTGTGCAGATCCACGACCACATCGAGTCTCATGGGAGTGGGGCTCATTGCGCCTGGAAGCTGGTTCAGGAATTGGTGAGTTCACAATATTTCAATCAAGAAGCAGTAGAGTGTATATGTATAAATGATCAGCGCGACGAACTGAGTCGATTTAGCCATATCCGTCTAACAGTAGTTTATCCGGGCAAGTATACCACAATTTTTGAAACACAGATCGGTAATTTTAACTTTGAAGTGCGGTAGCTCAGTAAGCACGTTGTTCCTTTCTGGAAGTCCCCTGATAAGATCAGGAGCGTTCCTCGTTCTTATCGGCGCATCAGTCTTCTTCCAGTATTTGGAAAAGTTTTGGAAAGAGTTATAGTGGAACGGCTTCTGGAGCTAACGCGGTGTATGTGGTCGGATGGGCAGTATGGCTTCAGGAAAGGACGCAGTATAGAGGATGCTTGGTTGCATATTCATAAGGTCGTTGGGAGAATGTCAACAAGTATGTTCTTGGCATAAGGTTGGAGGAGCCTGGCTGTCCGGAAATCACTCTTTGCTGGAGAGGCTTTTCAAACAGAAAGTCTTCTCTAGACGGCATGAATGAGAGTGTGGAGATTGGAGTGGTTTGGGGCAGCCCGCAGGATTCCATCTGTGGTCCATACATTTGGAATCTTATGATGGACTCTCTGCTTGGGCAGTTCGAGCCACTCTGTAATTGTTGTGCATATGCGGACGACCTCTTCTTCTGGTCGAAGTTCGCTCACTGTCTGGTCATCTCGTAGAGATTGTAAATACTTGGGGTTTAGGTGAGGGAGTGGACATATCGATGAAAAAATTGTGACAATGCTGCTTAAGCACAGATTGTCGTCGGTTCGTCCAACGATTGTCCGGATAAACGGGATGAGCATCAGGTATCTGACGCAAGTCAAAACCTGGAGCTAGCCATGAGTGAAAGAATGTGTTTTACACTTGGCGAATGTGAGGGAGCGACTACAGGCAACCGTAGGTAAAATACGACGCATTTCTGCTTACGTGGCATGGATCTCACAACGCATTTTTATATGAGAGGCACCTATCTGATAGGTCGGATTGTTTTTGTGGGGCGGCGGTAAAGGACTACGTGCAAATAATTGCAGAACGCCCGATGTACTCGGAAATTAGGGATCTGAGTGGTATGGGGATTAGTTGGACTGATGGACGATTAGATGTTAGCGGTGTGATATCCACTAGTCGGAATTCCGAATAGTAAGGGCCGTTTGCGCGTGAGTTGTTTAAGCGACGAAGGCGTTTAGCTAGAAATTTGGGTTAGTTTTAGTATGAGTGGTGTGTGTATGGAGCCCAACCCTTGGCCATCAGTCCAGCTGTATGGAAGCTCAACTGGTAGTAGTTTCTAGGTCTGACTGGAGACTTAATTCTGGTACCACAGTGAACAGGAGTCCTCGGAGTTCGCTCCAACCTGCTCTTGCGGACTGGCCTCTGGAGAAGTATAGTGATGGTTGTGGTTAAAACCCAAACGTGGGCAGAACTGACACTCTTTTAGTTGAATGTAAAGTTGAATTACAACCGGGTGCCGTACCCAAAGTACGGCAGAGGTTTTATATAGCCCTCGACCCTACCAAGGTCATGCTAGCCATACAAACTGACCAACCAAACTCAAATTCTTGCAACGAAAACTTTGTATATAAACTCCAAATCAAGCTTATTTCGATCTTACACTGATCTTACACAGCTAATAGGTTGTCAAAAAAGACTTGCGGTATTTTCGCTAGTTGGCGCTGAAAGCGCGTAGTTCTAGTTTTATTCGTCGCATCGGGTCATGCTATACCTTTTTGGAAAGCTAATTTCATGCGCTAACACGTGTTTGATTGTTTGTCGTTTCTTTTAAGTCGTTCGTGAGTTATAGCGTCGCAAACATGGAGCACAATAAAGAGAAAATATGGCATATTTTACAGTACTACTACGATAAAAGCAAAAATGCATCTCAAGCCGCCAATAAAATTTGTGCAGTTTATGGACCCGATACAGTTTCCATTTCCACCGCACAACGATGGTTTCAACGTTTTCGTTCTGGTGTAGAGGTGGTCGAAGATGCGACACGCTCCGGAAGGCCTGTCGTCGAAAACTGCGATAAAATCGCTGAATTGGTCGAAAGAGACCGGCATAGTAGCAGCCGTAGCACCGGTCAAGAGCTGGGCATGAGTCATCAAAAATTCATTTCAATTTCAATAAAAAAAAAATTCAATAAAAATACCGCAAGACTTTTTTGACAACGTATTATATGTATGTATAGATTTATAAGAGCAAAAATACATTCAGCCTCATTTTCAACTAGCTCTATTCTAAGACAAAGTCTTACAGCTCTTGCTATCATTCGGAATGTTCTCAATGCAAATAATCAGCAGCAAATTCTTAAAATAGCAAACCGCCTTTACACACCATTTAATATGCTTGAATTAGAGCGCCAAAATTCTGAAATCGTTTGCATGTCGAAATCCCAAAACAAAAATAGCAACACTATCACACTTACAAGACACACAAGTATGCAGCTACGAAAAACTAACTGAATAGACACACAATCAACTAAACCTAAGCTCGCCTTTTCGACTGAGACTTCAAAACCTCTTTGGCTTGCCATTTTGAAAGAACACAAACGAGGTGATATGCCATTGCCCGTCAAAAAACGGAAAGAGTTATGCAACGAGCCGGTACAACGGTCTGCTGCAGTCACTCGTACAGCTCGCTCCACGTTCCCTTGGGCAGTTGTTACAGCATTCGACAGCTGACGCATATGTACTGTGCATGAAGGCATTTCCACTGCCAGTTATTGACTGTATGCAGCTATTTGTAGGTAGCTAAAGTGCAATCAGTGTGCCCATTGGTGGCCAACATGTTAAGCCATTACCTTGCACGTGCATAACACACTTA
The DNA here is from genome assembly GCF_016617805.1 of Bactrocera tryoni. Lineage (NCBI taxonomy): Eukaryota > Metazoa > Arthropoda > Insecta > Diptera > Tephritidae > Bactrocera > Bactrocera tryoni. The sequence continues at coordinate 17,366,040 of NC_052499.1, forward strand.
CGCTCTGTTGGCCCAGAGACATGTGTATATAATGTGAATGTCTTACGTAAATCAAGACTGGTTGTGCGCAAGCATTTTACGATTTTCTATCACGACAGCGGGCATTTTGCTCTGCCTTGCCGTTATGTTTCCTGGATTTTAGCATTGCTCCGCTTTGCCAAGGTTCTTTTTGGAAATCCGTTCCGTTTACTTTTGCTTTGTGCATTCTACTGTTTCACAACATTGTGCTCGGCACAGGCAGAATTTTGCAGCCTCTCCCTCACTCGTTATATTCATACAAATATCACGCATTGGAAAATGTAAAGCTTTTGATTTCATAATTTTTCAGCAGCAACCTGCATCCTGGTGCTGCCTGGTACGATCGTTGGCAATTGCATTGTTAAATTAAGCAACTGCAATTTTGCAAGTCATTTGGCCACTGCAAATTAGAAAATTTAGTGGTAATAGACTCAAGAACCAAAGTGCATTTAGCATACATAGGCTTAGACTTAGAAACACATTTCAGGTTAGTCAGGTGTGCGTGTACGAATGAATGCCGGTCGTTTTCCTGCCCCGTTTATGCACCTCTTAAATAAGGTTATGGCTTATTTAGCCACATTCAACATTTTTTAATGAAGTTTTGGCCCAACATGGTGGGAAGCCGTTGCTCGTCTATGCGTTGCCGGCTTTAGACTTTATGCCTATATTTAGTTAAGGTTCTCAAGATTTTAGTTGTGAAATTTCCACAAATGTTCATATACGTTTTCCAAATTAACTCAAAACTACTCTATTTTGGCTTTCGTATTACTCTTGTCTTAGTTTTTATGATTCAAATGTGCCCGATAAACGTCTTCATCGCTTTAAATGATCTAATACTGAGATTTTTTACTACACATTAGAATGATCCGAGTATCTGATGTTTCGACTGTAAGCTTTAAAGTCAATCAAATGTCGGTTAAATATTGCAACGTTACAGTTTCAAATACGCTTTTAAGCTTAATAAAACTACGGTTGAATAGAGACTACCTTTCTTTTGAATTAGTTATAGTATGAAGCTTAAGACCCACTACATTTCTCAAAACCATCTCTACTACATTTCTCATATACGAATGTACTATATATTTTATCTTTCTCTCGCGCTCTAAATCTTCATTTAAAGATGACGCTCACAATCTTCGATGCTCTAAGAATGCAAAGCTACTCGAAAAGAAATTCCTCAGGGATACGAGTTTATTGTTCTTATGAAAGTATAAAAGAAAATGCTAACTTTGTTAGAGAGGAGAGTAATCAAGCTGCTCGTATTTCGGAGTTGATTGATTGATTGATAAACGAGGAATAGGTCTATTGTGTCCTCTCTTAAACTAGAAAGACTCACCCAGCCCCTGCATATCGATAAAGTCCAATATACTTGTACTTCTGGGTACTAGAGAAACGATGTGATTCTTATTTGGAAATATGGATTCAAGGGCTTTTAACCTCCGTCTGCAGACTATTCTACAGCCAATTAGCAGGTGTTCTGGTGTTTCAGGCTTCGTGTCGCCAGACAAACAATTTACGCTATAAGCTGGGCCCATGTTATGTAAGGGAAGTGCTTCTTCAGCTAGTAGTGGCCAGTGTAGAATGCGACCAGTAGTCTAAGTTTACCCTTAGGAAAGTTGAAGCCATATTTAAACTTGCTGAGGTTGTCAACCAGACTTATTGTCCTAAATGCTTATCTTATCAAAGTTCGAATCTTATCCGAAAAATTTTTGCTCATAGTAGTTTGTTTTTCGAAAAAATTACCGTACATTCGAAGATTCTAGAAATGTCTGTGGCATTCACGTGCGTTTTCGGTTGGTCATTGAAATAGACGCACATTACATTTGTTTGCCTTGCGTAAACAAGTGCAGTTTTCCTATTGAGAAAGTACTAAAAAAATACAAAAAAACTTTTTTCGAGCTACATTTAAAGTAATAATGAGAAAAGCTATTATTTTGAGCTTATTGGAACATAAAAAGTTGACTTTTTTCACTCCCAAGGGCTATCTAATCGAAACATCCAAACAGCCACACAGATAACCGTTGATAGATATTTAAAGGATCCAGAGGCATATGGAAAAAACTTTAAAAGAAAAAAGAAAGCCCTATCTGAACAATTAGTACGCAAAATTGTAGCTAAGATTAACGAATTAGCCGGCGTAAAAATAAGCCTTTCAACTGTGCAGCGTACAATCAGAATTGCAAAACACCTGAAGCGTTTAAAAATCAAGAAAAAGAACCCCTACATGAACTTCGCAAAGAAAAACGGCTTAGATTTGCAATAGAATACATGACGTGGACTGTTGAATCTGGCACTCGACTTATTGATTGGCGTTCATTTGTTTTTACTGATGAAAAACGTTTCAATTTGGATGCCCCTGATGGCTTTCAATACTATTCTCACGATTTGCGGAAAGATGAGTTATATTTAAGTCGCCACCACAGCCGAGAAGGTGGAGTCATGGTGTGGGGTGCCAACACGTTTTATGGAACAACTGACTTGGTTTTTATCGATCAGAAGATTAACGCTTCAAAACATTGTTGGAGGCGGTATTTCCACAATTAAGTGATACCTTTGGACCAATTCCTTATATTTTTCAACAACACAATGCTCCCATTCATAACGCTCGAGTAGTAACGTCATTCATTCTCCAGATCTTAATATAATTGAAAATGTTTGGAGCTTGCTAACATGGAAAGTATACGAAGGAGGAAAGCAATACGAAGTTAAGAAAACATTAACTGCAGCTATTAAACGTGCTTGGAGCGAGATTTCCTTGACCTACATAGATTCCTTGTAAAGAGGAAGTACTCATTACTGAAATTACTTTCAAATAGTAACTCGAAAAATAATTTTCTTATAAAAAGTTTAAAAGCTAATGACCACGAAAAAGGCACCTTTTCTGAGTAGCTTTAAGAAAATGTTTAAAAAACATACTTTTGTTAAGTTTGAATAATCATTTGAATAATATATTTAAATTATCATTAAGTACCCAATATTTTTGCATATCAATTTTTTTTCAATCATCATTAAAATAACAAATATTTAAACAATTGTAATTCAAGAAACGTGCGTCTAACCTATTGATCAGCAGTGTATACAACTGCCTTATAAGTTCTGTGTTGCTCATACGGCATGGAGTACTGTATGAATACAGTATAATTTTAACTGCATATAACTTTTAAAGCAATGTTTTTGTGGAAAAAAGTTATACAGACCTTTTTTCTATAGTGTAAAGTCTTTATCAAATAACCTCTTTTCAAAGCTGTTGGCTTATTTGCTGTGGAGATGAAAAAATTGATTGCAAAATATTACAAAATTCCTTGTTATGGAAAAAGAAACATGATTTAAGTCGAGTTTACATTGAAATTAAATCGCTTATTTAGTTTGTGTAACCTGCTTTACGGCAAAAACTGAAATTTCACAAAAATAACAGACACCCTAATGTGCATATTTGCATACAAAATGAATAGCCGTAGGAGCTTGAAATATTTTTGGGCATTAATTATCGCCAGGCAGGACGTCGCAAGAAAGTTGGCATAATTAAAATTGTATACATTTGCGTACAAGGCATGTTTATCTATATGCATGCATGTATGTTCTCGCCCAAGTCGCTTGCCATAATCGCTGGACAATTATACTACACATACTATACAGTTTGTACAACTGAAGTTTCCAGCTGAAGGCCCATGGCAATGCAGTCATAAAGTTTAATTCATTAATATTGTTTTTATTTTTATTTGCATGCCAAAAACTTTTTAATTATCAGCTGAATGCTAGTTTTAAAAACAAAATACAAAATAGAGAAAGTGTTAATACAAAAAGGTAGGGAAAACATCCATGTGAAAACAGTGGAAAATTACAAATTGCTTGGCACAGAATTTCATACTTTTTAATAAAGTTTATTTGATATGAACTAAGCGAAAACGAGTGAAATGATAAAATGAGGCCATAAAGTGATATTTAAATTTGTAAAAAGTACAGTTTGTTGATAAGTGTATCGACCGATTGGCTGACATTTTCGACAAAAACTCGAAAATATGCATTGACATCCACATATTGGACAGCTGAATGTTTAAAAAGTTATGAGCGAATTTTGGTCATTTATACGATTGAGCGAGCACTATTTTTGCAAAGAAATGTAGAAATTCACTTAAAAGTCGTCGATACCCCATTGTTCAATGTTAACACTGATCCCTATAATTTAAATTTATGCTCTCGATAAAAATTCAAATAAATCATAGTTGAATGGAACTCATCGCAAAACGAAGTATAAAATAACAGACGTAAAAAACAAATTTTTTCCGAACGATTTGAGCTCGGGAAAGACCGGGGAAGAGCCTTGTTGAATTTTTAAAGCTTAAAAATGGTTTAGCTCGACTTCCGACAAAACTATGACTCCTATAGAAAAAAGTTATATGGCAATGTTGTAGGTAATAAAAAGATCTATAACTTTTTTCATAGTCTTCCTTCACATAACCTCAAAATTTGTGTAAAATTTGCAAATAATAATCAAGTTTTTGGGTTTTTTTGTATTTTTATCTTGCACAACATTTTTTTTTTTCTTTCGCGAAATTTGGTAGAAACTTACTTTCCTACAGCTGGAAGCAGTTGTAGCTACTCTGGACGGTTTTGAAGTTGAATCAAACCCCCACAAGGTAAAGTTCTCTCTCCTCATCAGCATCCATTGGTCGTTAACGACTTGCCGAAAAAACTTGAAGATTGTGGTTGCAAGGTGATTGTCTATGCAGACAATGTGGCGCTTATGGTCAAAGGAAGGTTCCTGAGCACCGTTTACAAATTGATGCAAGGGTATCTCAGCGTCGCAACAAATTGGACCATTGTAAACAGTCTCGCTATCAACCCAAATGATGCCGAAATGGTTTTATTCACTTGAGATACAAGATGCAGGCGGGAGGCATCCTGCAACCAGTAAACACAGTGGAATATCTAAGGCTCATTCTGGATAGGAAGCTTTCATGGAAGCCGAATATCGAAGAGACAGCAAGAAAGGCATCGATTGCCTCGTACTGCTGTAGAAGAGGCATTGGCAACAGGTGGGGTCTCTCACCGAAAGTGAGAGTAGTCATGGTCATTATGTTCTATAGGGTCTTTATGTGGTGGAGGGCTCTAGAAAAGCCCACACTTGCAAGGAAACTCGAGAGCATTCAACGGGCGGCGCTCATCAGCTTATGTGATGCACTAAGGTCCAACCATGGCACTTAACGCCATCCTGCTTATATTGCCATTGGACATCGCCGGCAGGTGTATGGCTGCGACAGCTGTCATCAGACTCAGAAAGTCTGGGTTCCTAAAAGAACACTCGCAAATCCTCACTCACTTTGACTTCTTAACGGATCACTTGGATTATGAAGTCGCCCAACCGAACTCTGGTGGCTCTTTCTTTTCCCAAATACCGGCGAGGCAGTTGTGGGTGGGAAGTCGCCCTTGGAGAAGAGGGGAAGTGAGCTTATTCACGGATGTGTCAAAACTTGCGGGGGGAGGGTTGGTGAAGGGATCTATTTTCCGGAGCTTTCAAAATTTATGTACCCTAGTCTATATAAGAGGTTTAACGAATTAAAAAAATGTTCTGTGTTTTAAATTCTATCAGAAAGTGTTAAATTAACGATTTAAAAAAATTACCGTTAACTTTTATTTCGAACTTCAGTTGACAATATTTAAATATTAATATTATAAACACAGATTCAACAATTCAATAAGTAATTTATGTTTATTAACAATTTACTCATACATTTTCCCAACTTTTCGATTCTCTTTCATTTCATATGCCGCTATGTGGTGATGGTATAAAACGCCGTAATGACAATGTCGTTAATGAACTCGATACAACTACAACAACGGTCGTTAAATAACGAATGGAAATAACGCAATAAACGCATGTTGCCACATGTTGCAACTGAAACTGCGAAAATAATAATAACAACAACAACACACACATGCTTATTCACACTTCACTATGACCTGCTGTTGCATGTACATAAATGATGTATTGAACGCGTTAATGGGTATGTTGCTGCGGTCAATACACCTGCCACATGCAACCAACAACCAACGAACAACTTTAATAAAATAACAACTACAAAAATGCGCAACATTGACAACTCACTGCGTTGCTTCAAATGCGAACGATGTAATTAACAATAAACCGCTGCCTGCTGCTTGCTCCCTGCTACCAACAACAATTGCGCACAACAACAATAATTACAACATCGCCAACAACTTGCTGCCACACTGCCAAATGCGTCTGCCAATTAACTGCGTATGCGTCAACGCTTGCGCTCCTGTTAACTCAATCAATTGTTGCATAATGTTGTGCTGCATGTGGCACATGTACATGCAACGCTCTTGCTATGTACGCGCTTTCTTTGTACCGTTATGCTGTCGTTGCTTTCGGCATCGCCTTGCCGGCACTCCGCCATTTGACATTGACACGCATGTCAATCACTGCGGTATGCTGACTACATACGCGCACACACTCACACATACACACGATGCCACATATCCACCGCATATTACCAACGAAACTGTCTAAATTCACACCCCGTCGTACCGCACCATCGCAACACTTCACTTTTAACGCTGACTTGCTTTGGTTGCTTGTCGCCGCCAGCAGACCGCTTTCGCGCCGACGATATGTTGCAGGATTCACGCGAGGATTGCTATCTCTCCACTTTGCATATTCTACGCACGGATGAGCACGATTCGCGTCCCTACTATCTGGTTGTGGAGAATGAGCGCGGCACCGATCGGCATGCCATTCATTTGAATGTGGAGGGTACGTTTACAGGTGCAGAGTGATTTCCATTTATTTATCCCACATTAAGCGTATCTTTGTTGCATGTACGTTAATGCTATTGTAGTAACTAATACGTGGTAGTATTTGTAGTTGTTGTTATTTTAAGTATTAGAAGTTTTTGGTTTGCAAGTTAGTTCAGAGTTTTACTGAATTATCTTCCTTAGTAGGGTATGAAGGTTAGCGAAGTTTGCAACCACATCGACTTTCTGAGTCCTGATTTAGCTGGTTGAAGACAATGTTAGAATATCATTTGCTTTAAAGCACTTGTAATATAAACTCAATTAAAGTCTCTTTGATCGTCTATAAAACAAAAAAACTAGCAGTAACCACTTTTGGTTTTTTCGGAGATGCCATATCTTAAAAATGAAAAAATGTAGTAGCCAACTTGCAAATCCAAAAAACTAGTATTACAATAGATGAATACAAATTGGCATCGACGATCTCTCGAGAGACTGCCTCCTTATAGTGGATTGCGTAATAGCCATCGACCCTGTAATGGAAGAGCTTCTTCTTGGCAGATGGCACTGGCCTCCTTGCTGCGGTCGATTAAATCAAGCTCTATTGAACCAACATTGTTTCTGCTTCATAGCTAGTGTTGTTGGCACAGTAGAGACCCATATGAGTCTAGTAGAGATTCCTTCCCATGTCGCATGCTGGCAAATTTCCACCAGGTCCCCAATCTATTGGTTTTAGAAGAGTCATTCGCCGAACTTTCTAAGACTGGGGTAGCGTCGCTTAGTTGGCGACGGTTTGTCACCCCTAGAACAGCACTCCCTCCATGACAAATCTGCGATAAGGCGTCGATCTCCCTTCACTTCCTATCGCCACCTTTTCGTCTACGTTTGTTTTTTTTATTTTTTTCTTGTCTATGCTAATTCGGTCAGAGCCGCTAACCGTCTCCCGAAAAAGAGTGCTAAAATTTTCTGAGACACGTGCCCTTATGAAGCTATGCGTTTAGAGCCAGCGCGAAGAAGGAGTCGTTTCAACATGCAGCTACCACACCAACTTAATGACGAAGGAAGAAGAACGATTTTTAAGGCTTGCTTGTTGCGTCATACACTGTCAGTCATTTCTGATAGGTGTCACTCCAACATATTCGGGTGGCGGAATGTCACAGCCAACAGCCAAAGATTATACCAAAATCTTACAGACCTGATAGAACCCTTAATCCAATTCAAAAGGTCGTAACAAGGTCGAGGTCGAGTCCAGGAGTCGAAAGGCCGTGCAGACTGCAGGTCATTTAGCATTATCCAAGATGCACCGCCTCGAAGGCATCCGCTCATTTTTTGAAGCTATGAAAAATAAGAGAAGACCCCCCAGCCAAGCTCTTATGTAGTAAAATATCGTTTCGGCTACTGAAATTAGTCATATCCCATATTTAGCGAGGTTTCTTACCACAACACATATTTCGACAAGAGTTAAGGATATAACTGACTTACTGCTTGCTAAGTATTCTTTTAAAGTAGATTTGCTTACAAAACGCAGCATAAATTTTTAATTGAAATGATTTTCTATAATAGCCAAGTTCCCTACCATTTTTTTTTTTATTTATATAGTAGTTGTCCTGGATATATGCTCTCGACATATATAAAAATTTCCAAAACAAAAGCCTATAGTAGCTATAAAATCCACCCAACAGCACGATCTGTAGCACATAGCTCATGAACTATTATTAAAAATAAGTCCCTGCACAAATAAAAACCCTCTCCCTCTCACAATATTAATACTATTTACTCATGCACACGCTTATCACAAAGTTGTTTACATTTTATCAGCAACATCTAGTAATTGACATTTTACAGCAGTAATTTAATTTCATTTAATTTGCATAAATTAATTTTCACCATTCAACACCGGCGACTGTGTGGCTGCCACAGCGACGGCGTCCGCGGCGGAAATGCGGCATTTAGTCAGAAGGCTGAAAAATATCAACCCATAAGCGCTTATCTTTTTGCATGTTAAGTAAAATTTTGCATGCAGGCATACAAACGAACGCACACATACACTCGCATACACCTACGCAGTTAGCGTAATGCACACGCTCACGTTAATGCTTATGGGCGACAATTAAGTTGTAATTTGCTTGTCTTAATTTGCGATAAGCGTCATCATGCCACTCGCCACCACGAAAAGCCAAGCCGCACACTGTCGCTGATGCAATCGTATGCCTTTATTTACACTGTTGGTGTTGGTTATGGTGTGAATTATGTAAATTTTTTCTTGCTATATTGCATGCAATTTAAAGAAGTTTAATTTTTAGATGCTTAATTCGTGCTTTCTTGCTGTCATTTACGTGCTAAACTGACATAAATAATGAAGATTATAATGGAGAGTGCAAGAGCTTAACTAAAATTATAGTTTATGAAGCGCGTGAGTGGAACGAAACTTAATCACAATGCACTACTAAATAATTATTTCGTTGTCAGGGCGTATGAGCGATACTTTGTATATAAGCGAGCTACTCGCTCAGTCTTTAAGCTATCGATCTGAAATTTCACACACGTTCTTTTCCTAGCAATAGCCCGCTCATTTGTGAAAATCATTAATATCGGATCATCATAGGAGATAGCTGCCATATAAACCGATCGTTCAAAATCAAGTCCTTGTATGAAAAACTTTTTAGCGGTCGAGAAATCTTTACAAAACTTGGCATGGTTTATTGCCTAACACAATGCTATAATGTTTCGAACAAATTGTTCAGATCGGATAACCAAAGCATATAGTTTCTATACAAAGTGATCGCTCAAAATCAAGTCCTTCTATGGAGAATTTTTTATTAGATAAGAAATCTCCACCAAATTTACCACGGTTTATTGCCCAAGAGAGTGCTACAATATCTGAACATATTGTTCAGATCGGATCACTATAGCATATAGCTGCCTTACAAACTGTTGATCAAAATTCAGATAAAGTAGTTCATTTACGATTTTCTCCTTATTAGGTAACCTTAATTCGACTTGAAGGAAATTTTTGTCCCACAATGTGGCTAGAAAGAACTAGAAAATGTTTTTCGTTGACCGTTAACGTTTTCAGATTTAGTCACACATATACTTAGTATTAGTTGTTATAGGAAATGCAGCTGTGAAGAATGTTATAGCTTAAGTTCAGAAGAAGGAACGGTTTTTCTTGTTTATTTTTTGTTTTCTAATTGGAAAAATTAAAACTCTGCTGACACCAAAGCTTTATATAAAAAAGTTTGCCAAGGCGTATGAGCGTCATTTTGCATATTAAACAAGGCAGTCAAAAGCTGTCATAAAAAATTTTAATATAATTTACTGAAGAGCATAGATCAAAAAACACATTAGCTTTGCTGAAAAGAAAAATAAAATTAATATTTTGTGCAACATATGGTCAAAACCCGTATTAAAGTGTTGTCAGCGGTGCGTATGAGTAATTTTTAGTCTACATTATTGTATAGTATATCGTCACCTAAAATGCAAAATAGCGTGACATCATTTTCCATAAGATTACAGGCGAAAGAAAAATTATATAATAGAAAGCACTTCAATTGAAACTAAATTTTAGTGTAGGTTATAAAGTGGTTATACTTTGGTTATACTTTGGTTATGTCTAACAGCAGTTTGGTTATAAAATAATTATACATTCGTTATATCTAAGTAGGAGCTGGAAATTTTATTCTACATCTAAGTAATATGATGTAGTGAAGCGTAAGCAATAAACAACTCAATTTATATTTTTTTGAAGATACGTTGTTTTGCATTTTAGGTGACGATATCTAGTTTTGCTTGTCGCAAAAAAAACAGTAAAAACCATTGGTGGTATACAGATTCGAATGACAGCCGTATTTTAAATATAAACTGTTAAAATGAATTCTTGCACTCAAGCCCAACGCTGCGTATGAGCAATATTTGGCTTGCTAAATTTGCTAAATTCTTTGATTATTCCGTTTTTTTAAATCAACTGAATACAAAAAATATTAAGTTCTTAAAATCTAGTAGCTAAATAAGAAATATTTCATATAAACGAAAATAACGACACCTTTGTTAATAAAATTGTTTACCTGGGCGTATGAGTAACATATTGCATGCCTACATTTTTTTCATTTATTATTATTGGGGTACTCACAACCCGTCGTAAAGCATCGTAAAATTGTAAAAATATAAATTTTTACACTTGTTTAAAAAAATTGTGGTTGGATTTCATACAAAAATGAGCTTACACATTTACAATTCTCAATGCTATGTTTTCGAATCGTTATAACTTATAACTTTATGAGACTTGTGAAACCCCATATATTTATTTATATAATGAAATACAAACTACAGTCGAGTCTAAGTAACCGCAGCGAACACAGATTTTTATCCGACCAAGAACTGTCAAATCTGAATCCATTCCTTAACATTACTGCAGACATGTTTTCCGCCGCTACAACAAAAACAACAATCCAATAGAATGCAATCTAACTAAATTGATAAATTTTTTTTTTATAAATTTTATATTTTCCTTTGAGCTTTTACGCACAAGTTTTATGTCAATGCCACTGCGTATGAGCAACATTTTGCATGAACAACTATAGTAGCTAGCACTTTTCTCTTATCTCTCATCTACCTTTCACTACATAAATAACAAATACCAATAGTTTTTCTTGTAATTTTCTTGTTTTTTTTAATTTTAACAAATTCAATAAAAAAAATATTTTCTTTGTACATTTCGCGCACGCATTCTTCCTCATCATCTACGCTGTTAAACTGGACTGTGTGGAACACAATTTTAATTTTCAACTCAAATATACATTAAATAAATAAATAAATACGGACGTCGGCGATAACCGCAATGAATACTACCAATAACAACAACATTATTTCACTAAAAATATATATTAAAATTGGCGTAATGCTGCGAATTTTGCCTGAAAACCGCTTTTGGACGCTTGCCATTGCCGTACACGCTTTCGTCGTTATAAATGCCGAAAACAACAACAAAATAATCAACAACGCATACCTGCTGTTGCTGCCATCATGGCGCTATTTTGGTCATCGTCAACGCCAACGCTTATGCCCGCCAACCAACCAATCACCACAACAGAACCACTGGAGATGAGCTATTTGCTCGGCATCGCTGGCGGCTGCCTGGCCGCGATACTCATATTAATCTGTCTCTGCATTTATGCGGTGCGCAGCAAAAAATGCTGCTTCAAAGGTAAGTACTTTTGCTGCCCGCCAATGCGAAGAGTTGCGCTATTTTAACAAGCATTTTTACTACAATCACACGGCACACACATACACATATACATATATGTATATGACGTGTGTATATAGTTAACTATAAATTATGCATACAAAACTACATTATACATAAAGTACATCATAACACACATTCACAGACACATACACACAAATATACATACAATAAAACATTTTTATTAACAACTTCTGCCATTCTTATGTATGTCTATATGTCTTCTCTTCACACACACAAGCATTTAATTAGCATTTTTCGCTGTTTAAATTTTGGGCCAGCTCCCCGCAGTGCATACGCCCTCAACAAGAAATAATTATGTGCAAGTGTGCATTTCTGTGCATTTTTGCTGCATCGACGAATTGATTCCTTGCTGCAACGCCAATTGCCATTTTTGCCATTTCCCACTTCGCTCTCAAGTATTTCAAGTATTTTTAATTAAAATGCTTCTTACACGCGCATAAGTAGAACGTATTAATTAATCATATGCGGAGTAAAAGGAAACAAATAAATTTGCTTGACTCAAAAGAAATAATTTCAAGAAATTTTATTTTGGTAGATGCCTTTAGTTACTAAATGCTTATATTACGCTGTCGTTCGCACCTTCGAAAGCATTTCCTTTAAGTGTTGCAAATTAAAAGAAATTACTTCATGCTTGGTGCTGGTGCCGCCTTGAGTAATGCATCTGTACAATAAGTGAGGAATAGACACATTTTTTCATGATACACAATACTATCCCTATAATATTCTGTATATTAATTTCGAAATTCGAAGGCAAATATTATGAATTCGGAGGCTAAATTCGAAAAGCGGAGAAATCACTGTTCTACTTTGAGATTCATTGGTAAGGTTAATGTGAATAGGCTTATTTCTCTAGAGACCACAAATAATCCCATTTGGACGGCTAGAGACGCCTGTCCGTTGTGATGATCAGAAATCCTACGTACGGATTTAAAAGACCGTGAAAACGCCTAGAGGCTGCCACAAATTTTTTTAGACGGTTAATATTTTGGCAAAGAGTGGTCAACCAAAATGCTACATATTTGTTTATTTATATATTTATTTATTTATTAGTGTAAATATAAAAAAAGTAAGTTGAAGTTTGATTAGAAATACGAAAAGACTACAAGACTCGACTACCCAATATAAATTTTAGAAAACTCGACGGGTTCATAAAAAGTATGATAACCGAGATGCTTCGACTTTAGTCTGGCGAAAGCTCGACATTGAAGAAGAAAGTATCTAAATATTTTCATCTCATCTTCCTCTTCCTCATTGTCACTCTGACCATTTGCGTCCTACAAAATATTAGCCTCATCGAGTGAGTGTCAATGGGACAGTGTCCGTTCGTTAGGATTCCTAGCAATGTGGCGATAACAGCCTTGCAGAGAGATAGCAGTTAAATGGGCTTTTTCTGTTCCATCCTGGGCCAGAAGCCTTTCGCAACGCCACAGGTGTAATCACAGTAACCAAAGCTTGACCGGAGAAACGCGTGATTGTTCTCATGCTTATGGAATTTTGGTAAGGATGCCTTTTCTGGCAAAGGTTATCGGCGTTACAATTTCCCACGATTCCTCTGTGGCCATGCAATTAGACAAGTTTAATATAGAAGTAGCTTGAAGCTACTGCTAGTCACATCATACACTCAATGAGCTAAAGGTCTGTATATCAACTATACTATCGGAGAGAATGTATACCAGCTTAAACGAAACCGCGATATTGCTTTCCAATAGGCCACGCTAATAAATATCCGTATCAAAACGCATATTACATCCAAATTATGCATGGTGATAATAATTTGAAGCACGTATATTTTATTTCGTTGGTGCGTATCTTGGCTTAATCTTAATTTCAAACCTCAATTTTGATCTCAATTTCAAACCACTTTAGATTTTTTCTCTAAAAAACTGTTTTCAAAATTTTTGAAGTTTAATGCCAGAACTTTTTTATATGTTGTAGTGGCCAACATTGATTCATGACTTACTGGCGAATCACTAGTCATATGAGTGTGGTTGTCTCTTAATTCGCTGAACTTTGTCAATGTCGTCGTATAACTCGTACAGCTCATCGTTCCATCGAATGCGGTATTCGGCGCGCCAATGCGCAAAAGACCATAGATCTTCCGCAGAAACTTTCTCTCGAAAACTTGTAACGTCGACTCATGTTGTCAGGATGGGAATAACGAGTAACTTACTATATACAGTTTGGTTTTTGTTCGTCAAGGGAGGACTTTACTTCTCAATTGCTTAAAGTTTTACGAAAGGGAGTCGCTTTGTCTAGATGGTTTCCCTTTTTGTGGATTAGGTAGAGTACACTTAAATTCCACTCGTTGAACATGCTTTCGTCCGACCAGATTTTACAAAGAAGCTGATGTATGCTCCTTATCACTTTTTCGCCGCCCTGTTTGAATAGCTCGGCCAGCAATCCATCGGCCCCACCGCTATGATGTTCTTCAGGCGGATAATTGCTATTCGAACTTCTTCATAGTCGGGCAATGGAACGTCTGCTCCGTCGTCATCGGTTTGGGGAAGCACCATCTCCTTGTGTTATGTTTTCACTGCCATTAGTTTTAGTATGCTCTGGGCATCAATCACTATACCACCTCCAGGGATTCTACAACAGTATGCACCGAACTTGAATCCTCCTGTTAGTTGCCGAATTTTTTCGTACGACTGTCTGACGGCCAGCTTGTCAAGCTCTTTGTATTTATACATTTCGCGCTTCCATCTTCAGCTCTCGGTATCTACCCCATCCCGCACGTGTTGTAGTCGATTGTAATGTTGTGAGGAGCAGACTGCTTAGCTTTTTCTCCACTGCGACGCGACACTCCTTGTTCTACCAGCTGTTCTTTTATATTTTCCGAAATCCAATGGTTTCGTTTGCAGCTGTACGTGAGGAGCATGAAATGCCTTAACACAGTTCCCTTATACCAAGTTGCTGACAAGTGCCCTCAAAGAGCAGGAGTGCAAGACGAGGTGGAAATCATTCATCTTTCTCTTGTGATTGCAGCTTGTTGACGTCGAACCTTCTTTGAGTTTGTTGACTTGCATTTTTTGCTGCACAGAGGCGGGTGCATATCTTGGCTGCAACAAGATAATGGTCCGAGTCGATTTTACGACCACAGAGCGTACACACGTCTAGAACATTGGAGACGTGTCTTCCAATTAACCGGATACAGCTAGGTAGCTTGGTGAATTTTCCTGTGCTGAAATCTAGTACCACAGATCACCATATTTCGAGCTCCGGCGAAGTCGAACAGAGGGGTTCTTGCTGTTGTTTCCTTTTCATTCGGGCGTTTTTTACGTGGTGGGTCTCAAACCCAGCGCACAACCCTGTAAAGTGATGGTTCGCCTTCTCACTTTAGACCGCATTCAAACGGTTGTTCTTTGGCTACCCAGAGGTTACTTAGTCTAAGACCGAAAGTCGTGTACTGAATGAGCCATATATAAAAGAATCACAAGTCAATGGCACTCAGCGAACTTTCCTCATTTGCGTGAACTTCTTCACATGACTCCTTTCTCTTTAATACGCTTACATACAACCGTTAGTTATATACTAACGATTACTAACGTTGGGTCGCATTGAAGTTCAAAATCCAAATTTTCAATTACGAACAGTTTTTCTCTCTGGATATATGGAAAATTTAGCTTTAAATTGTGGGTGCTCCCCCAACAAGCTACCCCAAAAAGCTATCAATATACCGCGATATATAAGCTTTTGTTGTGAAAACAAAATTTACAAGAATCATTTATTAAAAGTTTTCAAGTTTGCACTCGCCAACGGTTGGTTATGCGCTGTTGATTACAGTTTTGCTTGTTGTTAACGTTATTTATTTGCGACTTTTTGCTCATTTATTTATTAATGAACTGTTTGTAAGCGGAAAAAGAGCGAAAAAGAGAGAAATCAAATGTAAATGGTACTGAAAATAGCATTCGAAATGGCATTCGAAAATGCATTGTAATGTGCGCAGTGAATGTGAAGGGTTTTTGGCGCGTGCAAATGAATGCTGAGTGAGAATGCGGAAAGAGCAGAATAAAAGCAACAGTAACAACAACAATAATTGAGTGTAAAGCGAAAAAATGCGAATAACGAAATTAACATTAGCACAAACAATTAACAGCACAAATACCTTTTATTAATTACTTGCACGATGGCGCTAAATGCAAAAACAAAACAAAAACAACAACAACTGTTGTAAAATAGCAACAGCAAGGGAAGCGCAACCTTAAAGCATTACACTCCTATTTAAACAGTTAGATGTACACGTAGCAGTACCAAAAAAAAAAAAAAAACAACAACAACAACCACATCAACTTATGCCAACCGTTATGCTGATTTCGCTTGCTCGCCGCACACTGTCCGTTATTTTTCCGGTACTTTGCTTTTGCTGCCATTTGCACTGCCTCCGGTTGTGTTGGCGCTAATTACAAAAACAGCGCCGCATACAACAACAATGCTAGCAAAAATGCAAAATAATAATATTTGAAAGGAAAAGCATGAGGCACGAGCATAGACAAAGCAACAACAAAAATATATGAAATGCGCAGGCGAAAATTTGTTTAAAATTCAACTTTTCCGGTAACTAAGCTTTCATTTCACAGCGAACTTTAGTGTGTGCTTTACGGCAGCATATTTTCGCTACAACGCCAGACACCCTTTGCTGCCGTTGTGTTACGCACACACACACACACACACGAATGCTTTGTACGGACCCAAAATATGAAATAAAAACGTTCAGAAAAGTAAATAAAAATGAGCATGTGCTTCAATACCCTTCACTGTTGTATTTTTCTATGGCATAAAAGGGTATAAACACATTTCTATTTTGATTTTGTTCGGTCATTTTGTCAAATAAAGAAGTGTTGCATACAAAAACTTAATTTTAATCGGTCAGTTTGTATGGTAGCTATTTGCTATAGTGATCCGATCCCAACTTAAAAAATTTGTTCGGATTATTATAGCGCTGGTTTGAGAAATAATCTCTGTAAAATTTTGTGAAGATATCTTGTCAAATAAAAAAGTTCACCACACATTAGCTTAATTTTGATTGGTCAGTTTGTATGACAGCTATATGCTATAATAGACCAATTTGAACAATTTGTTCCCAGAATGTACTGTTAGTTTAAAAAATTATCTGTGTAAAATTTCGTAATGATTTCTTGTAAAATAAGAAAGTTTTTCATACAAAAACTTACATTTGATTGGTCAGTTTGTATGGCAGCTATATGCTATAATAGACCAATTTGAACAATTTGTTCACAGAATGTACTGTTAGTTTAAAAAATTATCTGTGTAAAATTTCGTAATGATTTCTTGTAAAATAAGAAAGTTTTTCATACAAGAACTTAATTTTGATTGGTTAGTTTGTATGGCAGCTATATGCTATAATAGACCAATTTAAACAGTTTGTTTACAGAATGTACTGTTAGTTAAAAAAATTATCTGTGTAAAATTTCGTAATGATTTCTTGTAAAATAAGAAAGTTTTTCATACAAGAACTTAATTTTGATTGGTTAGTTTGTATGGCAGCTATATAGCATAGTGAACTGATATCTGCGGTTTTGACAAATGAGCAGATTCTTAGACAGAAAAGGTCGTGTGCAAATATTACGCTGATTATTCATATAACTATGTACTTTATTGGGTCTTTGAAGCTACTTTTTGGGTGTTACAAACTTTGTAAGAAACACAATATACCCTGTTCAGGGTATAAAGACAAAAATATTGAAAATAAATAATAAATAATAAAATATAAAAGGTACAAAAATGTCCACAACAAAGGCGGAAGAACAATGCATTGTGCCATAAAATTTTCATTAATACCTCTTCAGTCACATTAAATAAAAAGAAAATTGCCCGCAGCTAGTAAAGGGAAATTTTGTGCCGCGCCACTCACAATGAAAAGAGCGCAAATTTGCGCTTACGCCCAGCGTTCGGTCATTCGCTGTCCACCATTTGTTGCGGTGCCAACGGTGCCAGTGCGCTTATGGTGCTTTTGTAGTCGTCATTATAACAGGCAGGCTCTTTAAAAATTTGTTATTGTTATTGTTGTTGTTGCCGTTGCACTTCCTTATGTCACCTCCGTTCAGCTGCTTCATATTGTTTTGTTTGCGTCGTCAGGGCGTTTCCGCTTTCGCTTGCGGCTATGCTGCAGCCATTCGCCATACCGTCATTCGCCATTTCCGTTTCCGCTTATCGTCATCGTCGTCGTCGTCGTCGTCGTCGGACTCCTATCATCGCTATTTTACTGCGTTGTAACGTCCAGTCACTGCGTCAATTGCCGTTGCTCTTATCGCGCACACCAAGACGACCATGGCAGCTGTTGACGTGGCGGCATTTCGCGGTCATTGACTTCGTTGCAGTGACAAGCTGCCACAAACTATTGGAAGTGTTTATTTTATTATCAACTTGTTATAATGAAATTAAATTGTAGACTTTAAAAACAATGAAATCACCTCCTTCAGACAAATGGCACGTAGCTTATGAACTGTTGGCACAAAATTGAGTAGCTCACGCTTCAATTTCTCTCTGGAATATCTGCCTGAAAATACCGTAACATTTTCTTATTATCAAAACAAAACTGTGCACAACTAATGCCTTCAAGCCATGCCATCCAAAAATATTCGAATTTAGGCCATAATTTTTCATGCCTCTTTATACCGAATACGTGGTGCCCGTGACTGAGTTTTTCTTGAATATTTCAGATGGTCTATGAGGTACATTAATGAGATTTTTCCTGATAACAAGGCGCACATGTGTGAAGAAAGATAACGTGAGATCAAAATAATCGGGCTAGGCATTATACTAAATCAAAACCCTTAAAAAAAAATTATATTCTAAGAAACATTGAGCTTTTTTAACGTCAGAAAAAATTCCAATTTGATTTCAATTTTTCATTAATTCAAGCTTTCTTTTTTGAGCCCTGAACGCTCAATGCAACACTGAAAATATTTGTATAGAAAATCGTTTCATCCAAGTTTGCAAAAAGCATCCTTTGATAAAACTATAAACTGAAAATAAAATATTCCTGAAGCCGAAAATTGCTTAAGTTGTTGTATGCGCTTGAAAAAACGGCTTCAAATCCAGAATTTCGAATCCCTTGTGTACTGTGTGCCTTATCGATCGAGTTGGCAGCACTAATTCCTTAACTGTCAATCAACCTGTCAATTTGCGCAATGGCGTTTCCACAAAAGCCTCCAAACTCTCAAAGCTAGAAATAATATCCGTGAACATTTCACAGCTACACGTTCGTAGGTATGAATGTATATATGTATGTGAATACATAGATATAGAGGCATTGTATTTCATGCCTACGTTCGTTGACTACTGCGCTTGTCCAATTTAATTTACCCACCAAAAACGGTGTACAATAACTACCTTAATTCAGGAAATAGTTTTACGTGCAACGCCACAACTCAAAACTCAGCTGTTGAAACATGTGTCAAAGTCTGCTGGTACTCGTGTATGCCTCCGCACAAATTCCATTGCGTAGTATTTGTTCTGATAGCACAAGTATATAAGTATATATTTATATAAGAATTAATGTATATGGGCATATATATATGTATGTAAACATATATGTATTTAAGTACATGCATGTTTGGAGCAAGAAGCATCAGCTGCGATGCTCAAAATTTTTGCAACATAGCTGACTGCTATACACTAATCTATCATCAGGGGTAAGCTAACGCAAAACTAGCAGTACATACATATATACTCACATACACATATGCATATGTACCATACAATTGCACACATACGAGTGTGAGTAAGTCAACGACAGATAACAACTAATTTTTACAAATTTTTTTAGAAAAGCAATTTATCGTAGGAAAAAAGTATTAAATGTGTGTATTAGGGCTGTTCTTAAAGTTATAAAAGGCAGTATATCAAATTTTATAGGCTTCAATATTATTCTTATTAATACTACCATGAAGATATCTCGTTAAACAAAAAAGTTTTCCAAGTACTTTATTCCAAGCGCTCGATTTATATTGTAGCTAGTACTTGTATGCTATTGTGGTCCGATATCGGCGGGTCCGGCAAATAAGCAGCCGCTTGGAGAGAAAAGAAAGTGTGTACAATTTCAGATCGAAATCTCGTGTACTGAGGCACTATTGGGCGTATATACAGACAGACCGACATAACTAAATCGACTCAAATCGTCACGCTGATCATTAAGATACTTATATTTTGGGAAGTCGAAAAAGCCTTTCGTATTTTGTCATTAGATGTCGTTGTAGTCGGATATCTCCAGTGCTACCAATCTCATTGGGTCAAACCATATAGTGTTGGAAAGATGAGATTCTAAGCTTCATTTAACCAAAAAATAATAATTATTAAATTAGGTGAAGTTACAAAAAAGTTACAGCTGTTCAAATATATTTTGAAACTCTTGTATAAAAAACTGAAGAATGCCATGCCAGCCACCAAAGAAGTTTGTGAAGTTTACGGAGACGATGCTGTATCAGTTCATGTAACACAACTATGGTTCACTGTTCCGTTCCGGAAATTTCGATGTGAAAGATGCACCGCGTTCTGTTCGACCTATCGTTTGAAAAAGTCGATGAAATTATGGAAAAGATTGACTCGAACCACTTTACATTCACAATCAAACAGTTTTGAACCGTTTGAAAAAGGGTGGCTACAAAAGGAAACTCAACGTTTGGGTACCACATGAATTGTCTGTGGAAAATTTGATGGACCGCATTAACATCAGCGATTCTTTGCTGAAGCGAACTGAAATTTAACCATTTCTGAAGTGAATAGTAACAGGAGATAAAAAATGGATCAAATACGAAAATAATGTGCGAAAAAGATCATGGTACAAGAGTGGTGAAGCTCAACAAATGGTCGCAAAGCCAGGATTGACGTCTCGAAAGATTATGCTGTGTGTTTGGTAGGATTGGAAAGGAATCATCCACTATTAGCTGCTCCAACCTGGTCGAAAGATTAATTACACATTTTACTGTCAACAACTGATTAGATTCAAGCAAGCAATCGGAAAAATCAAAAACTGATCAGCAGAAAGGGCTTCGTCTTCCATCAGGACAACGCTAGACCACACACCTCTTTGATGATTCGGCAAAAACTGGGAGAGCTTGGCTGGGAAGGTTTGATGCAGCCACCATATAGCCCTGACCTTGCACCATCGGACTACAATTGGTTTCGTTCAATGCAGAACTCCCTTAATAGAATAAAGTTGGCTTGAAGAGAAGCCTGTGAAAATTAGTAGTCGCACTTTTCGCCGGGAAACCAGAAAAGTTTTACGCTGTTGGAATAATGTCTCTAGCAGAAAAATGGAAAAAGTGGACGACCAAAATTGTACATATTTGGTTTGTTGAAGTTTATTATAAATATAAAAAAATAATTTGAAGTTTGATTAAAAATAAGATAAGACTTTTTCGACTACCCAATATATCTAAATCATTCGTATTACAATTTTAAGCCGATCGATGCAACTGTCTCTAAAAGCAATATTTCGAGGAAAACGCTTTTCAAATTTCGAAAACCGGCTACACTAAGTTACAAATTTATTTCAAATACGCTCATGTCTCCGAAACTAATTCCTGGATTTATTTCAAATTTTCAGGAAATTTTTTCAAAAACATAATCACTCGAAATACAAGTATAAATGGAAAAATACCGATGTTTTGAAGTCTTAAGTGGATATAACCCCTTAATATTCAAACTTCAAATAGAAAACTTATTTCAATTCTTAAATATATTGATTTAGTCAATACTAAGAGGTCAGAAGTCTAAAGCTGAACCTCTCAGCCATATCTAAATCTTTTTGAATCGAGACTAACATTTTACATAAAATCTTTTCATAACATGAATCATGCCTCAATTATTGGACATTGCTATCGAAGTAGAGACCATTGGCTGCATATAATTTGCGGCTCGTTCCCTTACATTGATTTACCTGTCATAAGAACGCCCTATGCGCTAGTATTGAACGATCCTGTGCAAAGACCAAGAAATATTACTACACCGAAAACGATCATGATTTTCATTTAATAGGTTCCCTAATATACATACTAACACATATAAAAAGTGGCTTTCCCCCAACTATAACACTTGGACTTTCCATGCAAATTTCCATAACAAAAAATAATGTTTTCATATTCCTTTTCTCTCACTTGCTTTACTCTCTTTCGATGCTGCGTTTAAATATTTTCAATATTTTTTCTCACCATTTTATTTCTGCTTACAGGTAGTTCCGGCTATAAATCATCAGATAAAGACAGGTAAGCTGGCAACGTTGCACAGTATTGCATATATTTAATATTTATGTACGTCTATATATATACATATGTATTCATAACCTTGCATAAGTTGCTGTTATGCAATTTTGTTGCAACTGAAATTTATGCAGCGCTTAGAAAACAACAACAATGTTAGATAAACCGCGCTGATGCATTCTGGAGTGAGTTATACCTATATACATAGGTGTGTGACCGCACATTGAGCAGATGAACAAATAAATAAAAATATTTGCTTGCGCATTGCTGCCAAAAACTAAACGATTTGACAAGATTTATTTAACTGAAATAAGGAAGATAATTTTTTTTCGGAATTACAGTAAATATTTTTAAATAACTTCACACTGTAAATTGTTATTTAGATACCTTTTTTGGAAAATTTTCTTAAAATTATTTTTCATTTGAAGCTAAAATGTTTAGTAAATTTAAAATTATATTTCACTAATATTAAACCCTGTATTTTGATTAATTTTTCTGCAAAATTATGAATATAACTCCGAAAATGTTCATAGGGTTGTTAGGGTAAGACTTTCACTTTATAAAACACCAAATATGACTTCTTCTGTCCCATATTTGTACGTAAGTGCATTAACCATTTTTTTCAAGAACGATTAACCAAAAAAATAAAAAATTAAAATAAAAAATATTAAATTTTTCATAGACAACTTATTTTAAAGCACACTTTCAACTCACAATTTCATGCTTGTTCTTCAACAAAATGGCAAATGTTGCCTACATTTAGGATGGTGTATATGGGCACAGAAAAAGTTACTGATTGGCTTAATATTTATCGTTGTATCGAAAATAGCTTTACTTAGTTTGCCATGACGTTTTTTGAACCCGCAAGAAAACTTTGGAGATCCTGCAAATGATATATTGTCTAGTTGAAAAAGTCTTTTCGTATTTTTAATCAATTTCAACTTCATTTTTTTTTTTTTGATATTTATAATAAACTTTAATAATCCAAATATGTGCCATTTTGGTGGATCACTTTTTGCCATTTTTCCGCTAGAGGCATTATTCTAACAGTGTAAAACTTTTCTGGTTTCTCGTCGAAAAACTGCGACTACTAATTTTCACAGGCTTCTCTTAAAATCAACTTTACTCAATAAAAGGAGTTCTGCTTTGACCGAAACAAATGGTAATCCGATAGTGCAAGGTCAGGGCTATATGACGGATGTATCAAAACTTTCCAGCCAAGCTCTCCCAGTTTTTGCCGAGTCATCAAAGAGGTGTGTGGCCTAGCGTTGTTCTGATGGAAGACGAAGCCCTTTCTGTTGATCAGTTCTGGTCGTTGTTTTCGATTACTTGCTTCAATCTCATTAGTTATTAACAGTAAAATGTAGAATCAATCGTTCGAACAGGCTGGAGCAGCTCCTTTCCAATCCTACCAAACACTCAGCATAACCTTTCGAGACGTCAATCCTGGTTTTGCGACCATTTGTTGAGCTTCACCACACTTGGACCATGATCTTTTTCGCACATTGTTTTCGTATTTGATCCATTTTTTATCTCCTGTTACTATTCACTTCAGAAATGGTTCAATTTCAGTTCGCTTCAGCAAAGAATCGCGGATGTTATTTCGGTCCATCAAATTTTCCACAAACAATTTATGTGGTACCCAAACGTTGAGTTGCTATTTGTAGCCAGCCTTTTTTAAATGGTTCAAAACTGTTTGATGGTGAATGTAAAGTACTTTAACGATGTCTTATCTGCTTATGTGATGGTCCGGGTCAATCTTTTTCATAATTTCATCCACTTTTTCAAACGATAGGTGGAACAGAACGAGGTGCATCTTTCACATCGAAATTTCCAGAACGGAAGCGAGCGAACCATTGTTGTGCTACAAGAACACAGCATCGTCTCCGTAAACTTTCCAAATTTCATTGGTGGCTTGCATGGCATTTTTCACTTTTTTATACAAAAATTTCAAAATGTAGCGAATTTCCTTATTATTTTCACTAATTTTTGAACAACTGTAACTTTTTTTCAACTACCCCGAATTTAATTTAAATATTAGTTAAATGAAGCTTAAAATCTCATCTTTCTACCATTATATGACATGATACAATGTGATTGGTAGCACTGGAGATATACGACTGCAACGACATCTGTTGGGAAAATACGACGAAATTACTTTTTCGACTACCCAATATTTCGCTCATTTGCTGCAAGACCGGCATAAGTCAAAAAAATCGATTTGCCAGAAAACGCGTTAAAAGTTTTCAACTGACTCCAACCTTACACGGAAAACAGGAATCATATTCTCTTCTCAAGCGGAGCATACAAGAGGTATTCATATGAATTTTTCACTCAACATGAAGTATGATATAACGAACAATTCTGCATCATTAACTAAAAAATCACGTTTTTTGATTTATGCCGGTCTTGCAGCAAATGAGCGATTTGTTAAATTTTTTTATTTGAAGAAGCCATATATAATGTCATATAAATAGGAGTACCCTTATTTCATCCATCAATACGAAATTATTTATTTTTTGGTTGGTAACATACAGTTACTTTAATAAAAGCTTAATAACTAATATTAGTTAAACCCAAACCCCAAAAGGCTAAATCAATTTCAATCTAATTTTAACCTCAGCGAATCTGCAAATATATTCAGCACACGGATTATCATGCTTACTAAGTTATTTATATAAGCACAAGTGTACACTTATGCAATCTCTCAGTTTCATAAATAGTGCTTAGAGTGTGACTCTACACTGCTACACTACCATACGTATGTACATATATTTATAGAGGGAAAAGCATGCGGTGTTCTGCCCAAACTCATTGGAATTTCAACCGCAGCACAATCATTACGAAAATTGTTATTACGAAAACCACCGTTGACTACCTAATGACAACAACAATTTACTTGATAATATACAGCCATCGATATTGGTTTTGTTTTTGCTAAACCAGCACTACTACACACATAAACTGTTAGAAATTTCAGTTTACATATATACACATACATATATGAAGTATATAGCATGTATTGTATGTATAAAAGTATGTGTGTGTGGAATAAATTTTAACACTGTCGACACGTTTGTCATTCTCGCCATAGCCACGAGCTCATTTACAATTCAATTCATTCTAACAATGTTGCTTGTTAATTTCATATAGCGTTGACATATTTCTACCCTGTACTTGCCCCACCAGCACAATTCACGTAATTTGTGTTAGTTTGAGGGTGACTTTGTTGCTATTGTTTTGAAAATATTTTGCTGATTAAATCAAGTCACCTCATTAGAGAGTTCTGGCTTCCACATCTGCTGGAGAAAGCGTACCAGAGTTGTTACATAAGCCATTGAATCGTTGATGGAAGCATATTTCCAGGAGGAAACAGAATTTTTTATTCTACGTCACCGCTTTAGAGCTGAATCATGTAAGCTGAGTTAATGTAATATAACGAATTGCTGTTATAGGGTAGCCTAAAAGATTATCGAAATAAATATTTTTTGGGCTGAAAAATGCATAATAAGTTATCGGATTTAAATACTGATATTTATAAATATAATGCTTTAGCAAAGAAGTCATAGTTCTATTTTGATTTATGATCGAAATACTCAAGTGAAATAATAATTCAATTACAACTCTGTGATCATTAGAATTTACCACAATATTCCTTTTTATTTATACCCTAGCCGGAAGATGACAACTGACAAATATAGCTTGGTGTTTTTTGATTAAACGTCAAAAGCTCAAAGTTGTTGTGAAATAGCTTATTTATAGCTTCTATTACGGTCCTTTGGCAGAGAAGGAAATCTTAACAAAATAGTGTGTTTAATCGAATTGGTCAATAATTCATAGCCAATATGACCCATGCAAGTTGCTTCGCTTATTGGTGGAACTGTTTTAATGAAGTTCATACACTTGTAGCCTTATAGCCTTTTCGCACAGAAAATTTAATTTAGTACATTAAGATAAAATTTTAGGAACCAGTTTTAGCCTTTCGCACAGCAAGCTACTCGATTACCAATTAACTGTTATACTTCTTGTCTTCTTAATTTTTCTAATAATTAAAGTTCTTCAGTTGATTGCTTTTTCATCAATGCACATAACCAATTTTATAGCCTGGTCAATAACCCACAAAGTTAAATACAGCCAAACTGAGAGTGTGGACAACAAGCCGCTCGATTAAGAATTTTGTAGTCTGTATGGTAAATTGATCTAAATTACCTTTTGAATCGAGGAAAGGCTTGTTAAATGATCAATCCTCCTGTGCGAAGAGGCTATTAGCTTGAAATATTCCGAGATTTTGCGCTGAATCTTTTAGAAATGTCTCAGATCCTTGCCAATAGATGCTTTGAAAAGTATATCTAGTCTACATAGAAAATGTGTTCGCAAAACACTACAGATAGGGTATATTTCGTTCGATTGGGCGCAAATTGGTAATGCGTCGGCAAGCGCTGATGAAAATTTTAACGGTATAAATATCATTCTAGTCTAGAGTAGACCGCAAGAGGTTCTTTGCAAAATGAATCTCATCGCAATTGTAGGTGTTTAAACTAGACACTGTCCAATAGGTTGGCATGCGGTGCGGCTAAACATTCTGTTCACCTATTTTTCCAAAAAGTGTACGAATACAGACAATGTGTACCATCTAGGCACTCTTTCCTCAAATGCTCAGTTTTTACCAAGATAAAATTGAATTTTTTCGCTAGACGAAACTTCGATGTACCCAGCGAAGTGGCAAGGATTGATATTCAAACTAGTAAGCTCAAAACACTTCTGATGACCTATTTTTAGCAGTATTCGTTTATCAAAAAGAACTAACAATCACTGCTGTCCAAGTAAAATCCATCGCTGCCTTTTACGCCAGGATCGACTATGCGAAATACTCGTAGCTTAAGAAATCACATGAGTTTTGACGTATAAAAAAACACTTTTTTTCTGAAATTTTTTCTCATATTAAAGTTTAATATTTTGTTAAAATTTTTTATTGTTAGAAACATACACTATTAACAAAGAAAATCTGAAATTTTTGGAAAAAAAATGTTTTAAACTCAGCCATTGCGACGTCATTTCCGGTGACTCCTCGGAAAAAAGATGCGCCCACGTTGACAGGTTAACTCCTTGCAAGATCATCTAAAGTGAAAAAATACGTGTTTAAGTTAAAACCCTAAACTAGACTTGGACGAAGGAAAAAAACTGAAAATTGGTTTCTTGGCAGACATTTTTACAGAAAACTGAAAATTTCGTAATTTTTTTAGTTGTAATTCAAAAAAATCCTTCGCCCAAGTCTTTAAGAATTGTATCTCAATGACCTGTGTAAAATTTCATCAAGATCATTTGAGTAGTTCTCGCAAAATCTTACCAACCAACTTCAAAAACACAGTTTCGAGAAAAATGCGTTTAAAAACGGCGCACTCAGCCCAGCCAGTCTCAAGCGCACAAATTCTCAAGGCTGTATCTCCGAAACTATTGCTCTGATCAAAAATGCAGGGCAATATTCTAGAGGTGTTATAGAATTTAATAAGACAATGAAAAGACTTTATTTTTTGAAACCCGTCAACCCATGTAAGCCCTTAAGCAAACTGAGTATATTCTATAAACCCTTCCTTAAAAATTTACTGATAGTAATTTGTGACTACTCTTGGCTTTAGAAATTATTTTTGGAGAGCGCGTTAATTTTTGTGAGAGATATGTACCTCTACGTTTTCTAACAAACAATAGTGCATTTATATGAGATAGGAAGACGGGTATAATAACAATAGAAAAATATTCACCTACCTACCTATATATATCATTATCAGAACCTAATCGAAATTATAGCTCGACACCATCCATTTTTTTTTTAATTTTTTTTTATAATACTTATTAATCCTAAGCTATGTTGCTATCAAAGTTAAGAAAAAAAATTTTCAATCAATAATCAATATTATATATATTATTTTTCTTTTTCGCTCTTCACCTAACTCCTCTAACCAGTGAGAAAGCTGATTTGAAATCACGTTCGGACAGTACCAGTGGTCCACAGGGTGATTCGATATATACCACGCCGGCTGGTTTTCATCATCATCAGCAACAGCAACAGCAACAACAATTGCAACAACATCACCAACAAGCGCAACAACAACAACAACAGCAACAGCATCATCATTTACAAACCGCACACGGATCACCGGAGGCAATGAAGGTACGCATGGCTGCAATGATTTTACAGCCGCCAACTAGGGTCTAGCAGGCAATCAATGATAATAATAAAAATAATATCAATAATATGAATCATACATTTAACAATAACAATAATAATACGAATAATAACATCAATAATATTGATAGTAATACGAATGTCACTACTACTACAGTAGCAACTGCAACAACAACAACAACAACAACCACAACTACAACCATGACAAATAATTTAGTTAGTGTTAGTTGTAGTAGCAACAACGATTTGCAAAATAACAAACATAACAATAACGGTAATAATAGTAATAGTAGCGGTAACACAACCAAGAACAACAACAACAACAGCAGTAGCAGTAGCAGCAGCAGCAAACAAAACACGTTGCATTTAAATACAACAACAAACAAATTGTTAATAACGGAAAACGCAACAGCAAATGACATAGACGAAAAGACGAACGCGGGCGCAGCTAACGCCGACGAACGCGTAACGGCGAACGCGATTGAGAGCACTAGCGCTAATCATAGTAACAGTGCTGACATGTGTGACGCCGTTACAAACGATAAACAAAAACAAAAACAAACTGAAACGGACAGAGAGCAAGACTTGAGACGCGACAGTGCCTCTAACACTAACACAACTGGCGCAAACACAAACACGAAACAATGCCAACAACAACAGACTGCAATAACAAAAATGACAACAGCACAAACAATAACAGCAACAAGCGCCGCCGAAATTGACAAGTGCGACACAGAAATGCATTCCATAACTAGCAAAAATACTAGCAACAGCAGTGGCAATCAAAGTAGCGGCGGTACTACAAATAGCGGTAATGCTTCCTTAAATTTTATAAACAATACCGAAACAACTAGCGGTATGAGCACTAACGGTAAGCAACTAATATTGAATATAACCGAACCGCATGCGGTTGCCATCACCGACGACAAGTTGAACAGCATGCGCGCCCACCAAAGACAGCGGCACAGTCAGCGACGCTTGCGCACCAAAGCGCTGCTTGACAGTTTGCCGCAAAGTCTGAAAATGCTTGGGCGCGCCGAACAAGTAAGTAATTACGAGGCGCTACTCGCCGGTAGCGAAGAACTACTGCAAAGATTGAGCATAAATAATCCCTTCTATTGCTTTCGCAAGCAATCGAACTCTTTGAAAGAGATGCGCGCACTGGCGTGTAGTGTAGTTGAACGGCGCTTACGCAAAGTGCATTCCGACACAGATATATGCAGTTGGCAGCTAATTGCTAATGTTGACGGACAGTTAGACAATGATGCAGTTTTGGCGCCAGAGCGTCACGCGCGCATACTGTTAGAATGTACGGGTGACGCGTTATTAGGTATGAGGGATACGCGCGCAAGTGTATGGCATTGTTATGCACCGCGCAAACGTGGTGATACCGCGGTACAATTGTCAGATGCTGATGGTAGTGTTGTAGTTGTCTTAGATAATAAGCAAAGTAGTATAGTAAGTAAGCCAAAATCATTAAATAGTCTCGAAGAATTGCTGAGCGACAGCAGCACTGAGGAAGCTGAATACAACGCGCGCGGTTACTTGCTGGACGCCGTCGCAGCGGAACGCGCTTTTGCAGTTAGCACACATGAAACGGATAGCAGTACTGTTATAACGAATCCATTCTCCATTTTTCTGGATGACGACATGCAAGCGGAGCATTTGAGCGCCAACGCGCGCCTACGCGCTGCTTCATGCGCTTCACAACAACAGCGGCCACTG
This sequence comes from Bactrocera tryoni, assembly GCF_016617805.1. Lineage (NCBI taxonomy): Eukaryota > Metazoa > Arthropoda > Insecta > Diptera > Tephritidae > Bactrocera > Bactrocera tryoni. Next base: position 17,396,206 of record NC_052499.1, read on the forward strand.
AAAAAACGACAGCGCTCCGAGCGTTCTATACGCCGTCTATTCGATGGTGGTAGCGGCATGACAAGCACAAAGCGCGCACTAGATGGTAATATGAAACAACAAACAAACGAAAATGCGCGTCAACATTACTTGAATGGCATACCGGTTAGCCGCTTCGAGCGCCAAGATTTTGTCAGCACCAACGCCGCCATGACACTAAGTACAACGGCTAAGTCACAAAAACTCAAACCAAAACATGTCTTTAAGAATCTTTCGCTACGCAAGATGCACAAATCGGCGAGTGGCTTGCCAGCGACGACATACGCAATTACAACAAACGGCGCTGATACTATCAGCGATCTGCCACAAATGAAGAAACTCAAAATCACCTATCCGAATCGCACACAAAGCATACACAGCGCGTTAGATGTTAGCGCCAGTGCGCGCCATAACATTGCGTTAGTAAGTCCGGGCAGCGCCGCTGGCAGCGGCAAACACTCTTACTTCGAACGTTTGCAAGCGAAAACGCGGCAAGGACTGCAAAAGTTACGCGACAAATGTCGTAACTTCAAGCAAGCTAGCGCGGCGCATCAACAGTATGCCGGTAACGGTAGTGGCTTCAGCACGTTGGCCAAGGATGATAGCTTTCGCTTTATAGGCGATCGCGCGCGTATCAGCAGCTATGAATCGAAATGCGCTGCGCTTAACGCCAGTGCTAGTGGCCGACAACAGGCCACCATCTACAAGAGCTACAAGTCTGAAATTGATCTCTCTAAGAATTTACATTATCTCGATGCTTACTTAGAGGAGAATTTCGAGCAAAATCTGCGCAACACAAAACAGTCGGCGCACTCAGTGGGTCGCGTTGCGGCAGGGCGCCTGCAGCGTCAACGACAAATCGAAAACAATGAAGTCAAGGAAAGTGAAAAGTGTGGCACGCCGCGCTACGCAAAGCCACTGCGCGGCCGTACACATAAACGCAGTCTCTCGGCGGCACAAAAATCACTATCAACCACAGAGCAAAGAGCGCTGCCGACTGCGCCCAACAGCAACAACTATGAGAACCTTGGCACGCTGCCGATATCTAAGCGCGGTTGCTCCGACTCGCTTAGCAGCTCGGATTATGCTTCCGTATTTAGTGGGCCCACATTGGCAGTAGAACAGGCAACACCGGTGAGCTCGATTGGCGCAACAGAGCCCATTACGCCCTCACTGGCAGACGATACGAGCAGCAGTGCTGGTCTGCGCTACGAGCATCCGAAAATGTCACAATACTTTTATAACAAACTCGCTGTGGAAGATTCCGCCAATCTCTTATTAACTGCAGACGACCATAGAAGCAGTGAGGCGGCCACTACTTTTTTCAACACTTCCAACGAAGACGATTTGACTGGCAGTGATTTCGTGGGTTTGAGCACTGGTGGCGATGCCGCGCTGTTGGTGGATTACAGACGTGCAGCCAATTTGGATGATAGCATACGTATACTAGTTAACGAAGCTGAAGACAAAGATTTTCAATTACAACTACAACGCGACAGTCAGGTGGCAGCAATGAAGCAGCAACACGGCACTGGCGCCACTAACGATTGGCAGCGACCGCAGCAAGAACATCAGAACGCCGCCGACGAACGCAATTTCTTGTTGGCGTATAATGAGAATCTAGCCGAAAGCCATTTCTATCGTTCGCTTAATCAACATCTACAACAACAGCAACAACAAAAAGACGTTTCTCTAGATGTAGATGGTAACGGTGTATTTGGCATTGATGCGACTGACATGAATGAGCGGCGCAACGACACAGATCTACATTACGAAAGCTATTTAGAGCATTTCTATCGCGCGAAGAGTGGCCAACACACGCGTAAAGCAAACTCCATTGGCTATGATGATGAGCGCGTTGGTACAAGCGGCATTGAAAATGAGGACGACGGCGCGGAGGGTGGTTATGTGCCGCGTAGCGCATTCCGACGCGCTGCACGCGGCAGGAAAGCTGGCGGAAGCGCTTTCGAATTGCGTCATAGCGCGCTACTATTACTCGGCGAGCAGCAAAGTAATAAAACGCATCAAGATGCAACAACCAGCGTTAATCATGCCGCTTCCTATGCGCGCCAATTCTACAACTTTAGTGTTGATATGAAAATGCCAGCGCTAGCACAGGAGGCAAGCGCTTATGGTATGGAAGCAGATAAAGTGAAATTGCCAATGATGAATACATACGTTGCAACAACTAAGCCATTAGATATCAATTCAGTGCACAAAAACAAGCAGCAACAAGAGAAAACGTTAGCATTTGATGGAAGAGATGCGATGTCATTGGCCATGGTAGAACATGAAAATGAACGGCAGTTAAGTGGCGCGCCCAATTTGTTCGAGACGCCAAAATCAACGAAAAATTTGCTATACGCTACCGCTGCTTATGACGCTTATCTTACAACAGCGCCTAACGGGATGAAAGATATTAACACGCGACATTTTTACAACGAAGATGACACACAAGTTTCCACAACCGCCGCAGGCAGTAAAACGCCCACCAAATTCCAACAACAAAGTGGCAACGGCATAAAGGCGAACATATATTTGCAAGCACAACCGCAGGCGCCAGCAACAGCAGCCAGCGCATTGTACATTGACGGCAAGAAATATGGCGGAAATCCGGCACAAAGCATGGCGGCAGCGTGTGGTGATGCAAATAATCGCTACATGTTGGACAACATGCGTCGACATTATCAACCACAACAACAACAACAGCAACATCAACAAAAACCAACAAACTCCATCAGCTCGTCGCTATCGCTGTCGACATCCTCATCGTCAAATTCGTCCGTTTCACAGCCTATGGTGTACAATCAACAACAACAGCAGCAGCAGCAGCTGTTACTACCCACCACAGCAACGCATGCCAAGACCATTAAGCCGCAACAGCATCAACCAGCACATGCCACCAGCGCCTACCATATGCGCCGCAATTCGACAGCCTCCAACGCCTCATCTTCCGATAATTTCGACACGTTCATTGCCCTGCGCAGCGCACAAACGACAAATGGTGTTGAACTGGCATCACCAGCAGCCAACAACAGTGCCGCATTACAAACAGATTATCTACTCAACACAAAACGTACAAATATCGGCAATAACAGCAGCAACACAAACACAACATACCAGCAGCAACGTCAGCATATGTTAACGGGCGCTCATACACGCACACACACTGCCGTTCACTATCCCACCTCACCGTCAAGTGGCGGCAGCAGCGGCGGCACCGTGCCACTCATCAGCGCGCTCAACTATTATGGCACAAGTGGTGGCAGCAGCAGCCATTCAGATGCCATGCATGGCGCGTATGCCTCGTCGACAACGTCCGCGTCCGCATCGGCGTCATCATCGTCATCCTCCTCGTCGACGCATCATAGATATGCGCTGACCGCGAACGCTTCAGCAATTGCGAGTAATAACTATGCTTTGTTAGCACAAATGCATTATGCTAGCAACAAAGGCGTTGCGGCGGCGCCTATCGGTTCGGCTGATTCAGCGGTCGGCAATGCGTGCACAACAGGTACACCCATATCGCCGGCTTATGCCAGCGAGCGTAAACCATTCATACTTGAGTATGAGTGTTAGCGCAAAGGTATGTTTTCAATACGCACAGCAGGCGAACGATGAGTGTGTAGAGTATACCATAATGTTGATGCAGTTTGAGGTGGTTAGACAAAAATTGAGCGTTGAAAGCAGTCCGTAATATTGTAGTATATGAATTTTCGATTTAAAACTCCGTATAGTTTTTTAACTATACGTTGTTGCTTTAGCTTCTGAAACATCACTGAGTTCAGTGTTTAATGTTTTTCGCTCATTTCAATAAACAAGATTTATTATCAATTTAATTTCTTTGGAACAAAATTTGTTCGAATTTCTATTTGTTTCAAAGCACCCTAAATGTAGGCCAGAATTTAAATTTTTTTCGCTTGTAGATTGTACCTTACACATATCTGTCGGAGTCAAAATACTAGCTACTGTCATCGAATATGCTATATATTATATATATATATACTATATCGGACATTCATCAAAATATTTCTTCCATTTTTCATTGATTGCTAAATATCCTAAATGTAGGCAATGCCGTTTTCACATTTTTTTCTTTGCTATAGTAATTATAGTAAAAATTTTGGTTATAGTGCATTTAATGCGTATTAGGATATTTTTGAGAAGGAGTCGATTAAGTTTTTGTTGTTCTCTTTGATTATTTACTACAAATGTCTGACACACAGCGAAGCAAAGGTTCTATGTGACCTGGCCATAAATCTTTTTTCCTTATACTGTCATTACTGAAATTATTGTCTTACTTAAAGATATTTCATTATTTGGCATTGACTGATAATAAGATTCTTAAAAAAATAATTTAAGAAATTAATTTGCATACAATGTTTTACCTATAACATGTTATAAAAAATTAAAACAATTAGCAAAACTTTTACCATTAAACCATCATCGATTCGCCATTCCCCTGCTCGTTATGTTGTAGCGCTGCTCTCTGTTACAAAAAAAAAATATATTATGTGCTGAAGAAACAAAAGAATTAGCTTTTAAGCTCCTGCTCTCGGTATTTTCTTCGCTCTCACACTAACGCCATCTCACTCATGCATTAATATTATCTACCGCTCACCGTCAGTTCGCTTTTTATTACACAAATTACAATAGGAAATATTTATTATTCAATATTTATTTTTATAAAAAGTTATATTTATTTAATATAATGTGCTGTCGCAAGTGTTTGAATTCTATCGTTTATGCGTATCAAATATCTCCGCATTATAAAAAAGCGCAATTAGTAGTGAAATTAAGAATCAAACTTGCAAGTCACATTGTAAATGTAATAATTACGTGTAATTGAAAGCTCTGCATGGAATAAAAATGATTTTGATTTTAATTGATGGCAAAAATAAATAACTTTGAAAATTCATATGGAAAAAAATTGAAAAAAAGGATATTAAATTTTATAATCTTTATATTTTATACGGCTTTTTAATATTAATGGCAATAAATAGCATTGTTTAAAGCATTCGTTCCATTCAATTCAAAATTACTAAAATATTTTTTTTTATTCAAAATTTTCAAATAATTTCCTACAATATTTTTTTTATTCCAATTTCTTTATAAACATTTTTTTTATTATATTTTTTTTATTTTACAAATTTTTACTTTTTTATTGAATAGCCAATTTATTTCATAATGATTCTTTGTGTTTAACTCTAACTTTTCTCACTTTTTTTGTTCATAAAAATTAATTCTGGAGAAAAATTCAGGGAAAAGTCAAATTTTTAACATTTCCTGCTCATAAAAAAATAGTTTTGAGAAAAACGTACTTTTAATTCGAAATTTCTTTTTATAAAAAAATTAATTGTGAAAAAAATTCATTATTTTTCTAAATTTTCACATTTCCTGCTCAATTAAAATTAATTACGAAAAAAACTTTACTTTTATTTTCTAATTTTCTCTTCATAAAAAATTTATTTAAAAAAAATTTCTTTTTCCAAATTTCTTTTTTACAAAAATAAATTTTGAAAAAAACTTACTTCTAGATAACTTTAGGTTAGTAAAATATTTATTTTGAAAAAAATAGCTTTCATTTCCAAATTTTCTGTACATATAAAATTAATTTTGAAAAAAAAAGCTTTTTTCTAAATTTTCTGTTCATAAAAAAAATCATTTTGAATAAAATATGCTATTATTTCCAAATTTTCTGTTCATAAAAAATTATATTTGAAAAAAAAATTTATTTTTTCTCCAAATTTTCTGTTCATAAAAAGTTAATTTTGACAAAATGTACTCTTTCATTTCCAATAATTCTGTTCACAAAAAATTAAATTTGAAACAAATTTGCTTTTATTCCCAAATTTTTCTTTCATAAAAAATTAATTCAAAAAAAAATGCTTTTTTTCTTAATATTCCAATTTTGAAAAAAATTTACTTTTATTTCCAAATCTTAGGTTAATAAAAAATTAGTTTTGAAAAAAATATGCTTTTATTTCCAAATATTTTGTGCATAAAAAAATTAATTGTGAAGAATTTGCTTTAACTTTCAAATTTTTCTTCCATAAAAAAATTAATTGCGAAAAAATTTCATTATATTTCTAAATTTCCATTATTCCTGCTAATAAAAAATTAATTTTGCAAAAATTTATTTTTATTTCCCACTTTTCAGTTTTTCTGCTCATAAAATACTACTTAAAAAGAAACAAAAACTACTTTTATTTCCAAGTTTTCTTTTTTTTCTTTCACAAAAATTAATTGTAAAAAAGATATCATTATATAATTATATTTTGACTTTCCATGCTCACTATAAAACTAATTTTGAAAAATATTTACATTTATTACTAAATTATCTGCGCAAAAAAAATTAATAGTTTAAAAATTATGAATTTTCACTTTTCTTGCTAAAAAAAAATTGGTTTTGAAAAAATTTATTTTTATTTCTAAATTCATGTTCATAAAAAATTAATTTTGGAAAAAAAAATAATTTCGAAAAAAATTAATTTTGGAAAAAAAAATATTTCTAAATAAATTTTTTAAATGAATTTTATATTTTTTACACTTGTATAACTTCTTAACGAGCAAATGCATTTATTTTAAAACGACGATTAGGTAAAAAAAAGTTTAAGAAAAAAAAATAGCTTTAAGAGCTCTTAAAAGATGACAATTCAATTACGAAAAACTCTATTTATGGCTGAACATATACATACATGTATGTACGTTCATGTCACATGATTATGATGGCGCAACAACAACAAAAAACGAATACCAGCAAATTTATACCAAAAAACGTTGATAAATCGAAAACTATTGACAATAATGAGATTCAATTAAAAAATTAAAACTAAAATAATGTAATTAACTATTATCATTAAAATGAAATATGTAATTTTCAATAAAATTTTCTAAATATAAAACACACAAATATATATATAAATTGATATATAATATAATGTTAGTTACAACGAAATGTCAGCATTGGCGGATTAATAATTATTATTAATTGATAGAATAATGAAATGCAAATTTAATTTATAAAACGTAGTTAAGCAAATAAGAAAACAATTATGTGAAATGGAATTAAGAAAAATATAAAAATATAATAAAAAGTATATTAATTAATTATTTGTATGTATGTATGTATGTATGTATGTATGTACTATAAATAAATTTATACACATATATATGCATAAAAAATGTCCTGAAAGCACAAAAATTACATAAATATAAATACAATTAGTTATGTAAATAACTTAAGCCTAATTGCTAATAAATATACTGATTATTGAGAATGTTTTTAGGCGAAAATTGGCATAAAAACAAACTGTATTTCATTTTTTTTTCGAAAAACTCAAATACGCTTAAATATGCTAGCATTCAACTGAAAAAATGCAAAAGCAGGATTTATTACTTTTTTGATAATTTTTTATAATTCTTTTTTACTTTTTTTTCTAAAGCGACTTAGTGAATCAAAGCACTAGAAACTGCTTATTTTAAAAATGAAATTCAAAAAACCGTGAACAAATTCAACGGAATTCGTGATGGAATCGCATCCAGCTTAAATACAGCAATTCACTAGCATTAACATACATACAGACAGATTTAATACTGAAACTAAAAATGTTCATAAAAAATATGTTTGCTAAAAAATATTTAACTCTTTGAGCTTCCACTTGTGAAAATATCAACATACATATATAACAACTAAATAACCTGTACATATCTATATATACATAATACCTATGTATGTCTGTACTTAAGTCATAATAAGCATACGTCCAAACACAATAAAAATAATATTAATAGTAAATAACATGTTGCTTACCTTACACTCAACAATAACTGTTAAAAACATAAAGCAAAGAAAGTATTAATAATATTAATAATATACTATAAAAATAATAATTAACTATCATGTGACAAATGTATAAAATAGTTATAATTTTAAGTCATTTAGTTCGTTGCTGCTCAAATTTGCTTATTACAATAATAAAAAACACAATAATGCACATAGTGGACAGTTTTTTATTTTTTAATGAGTATATTTTATTTATTAATATTACTAATATTTTTATTTTTTTTTTGTTTTTATTTTGTTATTATTACAATTTAATACAATTTCTGCAAGGAAACAGACGTTCCAAAAATATGAAGCAAGCACCTCTCATCCAAGCACTTCCATGAGAGCCACTCGAGCTTTGTTCAAGGGGTTATATACAGTTAGAAGACCGAAAAAGACACATTTTCTACAATTTTTTCTGTTAGAACTTTTAAATTTATTGATCAAAAGATCTGTATGCATATTTTGGCATATTTTATCTATATTTAAAGACTTAGTATTAGCAAAAATATTAATTTGGAAAAAAATTTATATATTTTATCTATATTTAAAAACTTAGTATTAGCAAAAATATTAATTTGGAAAAAAACTACAGCTGATCACCGGGAGCTCCTCTCAATAAAGACGTTTTGCGGTGACCACTATAGCTCTGAACTGGATTCTCTGAAATTAAAAAACCAAACAGATTTCGTTAACGTAATGTTAAGTCTAGTAAACCAAATCGAAAAAGTAAACAAAATAAAATTTTTTTCCAAAAAAAAAACCAAAATTTCGGCGTTAAATTGTCTATGAAAAAATCTTCGTTTTATTACTGAAAAATATATCAAAGAAGCTCGTTTAAGACTAATCGTTTAAGCCGTTTTTAAAACACCCTTTTGAAAAAAAAACTCATTTACAGTTTCGCCTTGTACTTCCAAGCACTGTGAAACGCCTTTTCAAATTTGCGTATAACTTCGAAAATATTTACCAGAACGACATTCAATTTTCTGTGTGTATTAGATATATGTACATAAGAAAATTAAATAAAAATGAGAAAAAACGTTAACTTCGGCTGCACCGAAGCTAATATACCCTTCACAGGTGCATTTCTTTTAGTAACTATGTGACCAGTTTGTATGGCAGCTATATGCTATAGTTAACCGATCTGAACAATTTCTTCGTCAAATGCGAAAGTTTTCCATACAAGCCCTTGTTCGGTTCGGTTTGTATGGCAACTATATGCTATAGTTAGCCGATCTGAACAATTTCTTATGATATTACATTATTTCTATAAATAATTACTCACACCAAATTTGGTGAAGATATAGCGTCAAATGAGGAAGTTTCCCATGCAAGCACTGAATGATCATTTGTATGGCAGCTATATGCTGTAGTTAACCGATCTGAACAATTTCTTCGGAGATTACATCGTTGCTTTACATAATTTTTAAAAACAAACAAAATCATAATAGAATGAAAACCATCGCAAACAAAGGATAAAATAACAGACATTAAGAGAAAAATAATATACGCGCGATCTGAGATCGCGAAAATGTAGGAGAGGGGCGTGGTTAAATGTTTAATGGTAAAAACGGCTTATCTCGATTTCCGACGAAACTACGAGTGCAGTAGAATAAAATTATGTGGCAATGTCCTAGGTAACGAAAGAAAGAAAAAAGTGATATGGCAAGAAGATAGGAAATGAAAAGGTGAATAACTTTTGTACACACAATTTTTCCTGAAAATTTATGTGAAAATTTCAAATAACCAAGTTTTTGGGTTTTTTTTTATTAAACTAGTACAAACAATTTTTTATTCACGAAATTTGGTGGGGACTTACTTTCTTATGTCTCTTAGATTTTTTTTTATTAATATGTTTACTTTTTTCTCTTTTAGTGACCTAATATCGAAAAAATAGAAGTAATTTTCAATAAAAAAAATTCTCTTGCTAAATATGAGATTTGTTTCAAAATTCAGCAGTTAGTTGAAATATCCACTTTTTGTTGGTATAAAAAATATATTCACTACTTTGGTAAAACATACAAAGAGAGACTCAACTAAACCGTATAAAAACGATTCAGAATTGTTTATTTTCGTCTCTCTATTATTTCGTAGTAGCAACAGTAAATAAAATAATTTTGCGTTCCCTATGGATTTCAGCCAACTATGTTTTTTTTTATTTAAAAAAATACCTACTTTTCAATTTGAAACATTTGTGCAATTTTTACATTAATTTTAGCCTGAAGGCAAAACAATTTTTCCACTGTTTGTATGGTAAAGTGAAAACTGGCTTAATTAATTGCATATCTACAAATATATATAGTAATTTATTTCTTAGTTTTTGCTTAATTTTTTTCTAATTAAAAAATAACATATTTTTTTTTTAATTTTCCCATTATAATAATTTTTTTATGAAATCAGTTGCGCAGCAACGACAAAATGATAGATAAGCCCATTTGTAAATGCTCGAATTAAGAAATTTGTTAGCTTACGAAGCAATTTAAATATTTGCTTGTACATGTATAAGTACATAGTTACATATATGTGTGCTTAAACAAAGTATAATTATAATGTACATTATAAATGTAGTTGTGTATGTATGTATGTTTAACAACGCATATATGTAGCAAAATATACAACTACAACACTACGTCACGCACTAAAACGACTGAAGCACATAATAAATGAATTAATGTATATACTATATGTACATACATACATATGTGTGGGTATGAGAGCGTCTGCATATGGCAAATAAAAAGGCTGTACATATGTACTAGAAGCACAGTATATGCGGTACATATGTAAATGAAACGAGCACAGTAAATACATATTATAGTATTTCATTTATTCATTATATATATTTTGTTGTTATATATGAAATTTGCGTTTAAATACAAACATATAATTGTTAATAAATACTCGTATATATATACAACGAAAAAACACTGATTTATGCGCTTATACCCAGCAAACCACAAGCAGTTATATTATTTGAAGATTTGAAAATTTAGCGATTTCAAATAAGCGCGGCTAAGATAATTCATCAAAAAAAAACTGAACAAGAAACATTTTCTAATTTAATTAAAATTAATTAAAATTTTATTTAATAAAATTTGTGACACTATATGGTAGTTAAAACTTTGTGTACTACAAAGCACTTTATTGAAAAGTTTTGCAAAAATATTCCACTCACTTGTGGTTAAAACTGACGGTTAATGCTAGTACTGAGTCAATTCGAACATTGGAAAGCTTTAATAATCATACTGATTAGTCCATTAGAACATTAAAAAATATCGTTGAAATTATATTTTAGTAACCAGTTGTTAAACCGACGGTAAATGTTAGCATTGTGTTAATTCACACCATAGACAGTTTTTATATTCATGTTGTTTAGTCTATTACACGAACAAAAAAATTTTAAAAAAATATTTTACTAACCAGTGGTTATACCGACGGTTAACAGTTGCGTTAGGTCAATTCGTATGCTAGAAAATTTTAGTATTCATGCCCTAACCAATTCAGATGCAAAACAAATTTAATATTCATACCATTCCCATTTCACGATCCAAAAATTTTGAACAAAAAAATACTAACCAGTGGTTAAACCGACGGTTAATGCTAGCGTTGAGTTAATGCACATATTACACATTTTTAATATCTATATTTATTAATCTTTTTAATGATAAAAAAATTGTGAAAAATATTTTACTAACAAGTGGTTAAACTGACGGTTAATTCTAATAATGAGTCAATTCGAACTTTAGAAATGTTTAATATCCATACGGTTAATACTATTAATGAAACAATTCGAAAGTTAGGAAACTTTAACATTCATACTGGTTAGTCCATAATACGATCAAAAAAATATAAACAAAAATATTTTACTAACCAGTGGTTAAACTGACGTTTAATGCAAGTGTTGGACCATTTCATAATTTTGATATTAAAATACTGATTAGTCCACAAATCGAATAAAACTCATTTAATATGAATGTTCGATTGATAAATATTTACTTAGAAATTTTGTTAAATATCCAGACTTTTTAGATCTGGTTAATATTCATAATTAGTGATCTTATTTTCTCATAAATTTGAAAATTTAAGGAGCTGGTAGAAAAGTATGCTTTTTAGTTATTAACTTCATTTTAACAAACATTTTGAAACAAAATTTCTTAAGCAGTAATTCAACTAATTTTTAATCCTAGGACTGGAACAATTACGTTATTCGATTACGTTTTTATAACCAAATTATGATAGTAAGGATTTTCCGTTAATAATTGATGACAAATGCTCAATATTCCTATATTCTTGTTTTGTTCATTAATATTTTTAAAATTTTTAGAAAATAGTAGCACAATTCACTTTCAAATTTTTATCATGTCAAGTTGAAGAATTTGCACAAAATTCCATGCCCTCGGTTTTAGGCTCGACACCAATTAAGATAACCATAGCAAAATGTTTCATGGGAATGCATTCAATTATATTTCTCTCGGCTGTGTGCGTGTAAGTGTGATTGTGTTAGTTAGTGCATATCTTTGCTCAATTATCTTGTGCGCAATTTATCTCATTTGCGGTTGAATTATTTCCGCCGTTGCCATAAAGCTTTAATACGTCGTGTACAGTTAACCACTCAATTGTGCCTCCACCAAAGACATTTCCCTCACCTATTTACCTCTTATATGCTCCTTACTTCGTATCTCTGTTACTCAGAACTTTCTGTTTGTATGTTATTGTTATTTCTACTTTTCTTCTACCAGTAATCAGCACATAAGCCAATTACTTGAACAGCCAATAACAACAACGTCGTGTAATTTATGCGGCTAGACTCAGCGTTGCAGGCATGGCATGTATATACATACATATATATTTATGTGCGAGCAGATATGTGCTTGTTAACGCCGCATTTCTACGCTAGCGTGATTAAATGAGATAGTAAAGAAAAATTTCATTTCCACAAGTAGTGAAAGTGATGAGGAGCAAGCACAAAGGCATTTGCAAATTAAGCTAGTTACGGTACGACACCCACAAGTGGGTAATGCAAATAGTTCTGCTATAAATATTGTTTAAGAAGAAGTAAGAAAACGTTATAGCCTATGCTTGAATAGACTTTTGACTAACTGCTGATCTCTTATTTCAGTGCTAGCTATAATCAGCGAAAATTTATCAGAAAATTGCAGATAACTAAATTTTCATTTAATTATAGGCGACTTTCCAGTTTTGCTGTAAACAAAATTCTATTCCGCGTCTATTTCAGTGGTATGGGAATTGATTATATAAATATTGCTATTAAAAATCTCGACAAACTATATTAAAATTATGTTTTTTGTATGTATATTTAGTGCTTCCTTTGTTGTTTCTAAAAACCAAGTCATGACTACATGCAAAATCTTTTTCACTCGAAGCCTGGGAAGCCCGCCAACAAAGGGGAGTCCTATCGTCCGATAACTCTCTTCTTCTCAGTAGTGAAAACACTTGAGGCCTTGCTACTCCCAACCTTCACATACCACCTGAGCCCAGCGAACCACCAGCAAGGCTTCCAAAAGTACACAGTACCGCCACGGCGTCATAAACGCCCATATAGTTCGTGGACTTCCGAGGTAAAAACTCAAAACTGAGAAAAATTAAACAAGTTCCGCGGAGTGGTATCCTCTCTCCGCTATTATTTAACTTCTATATCACGAAACTCCCTCACCCACCTGAGGAAGTTGCTATAATCTCGTACACTGATGATTGCACGATATTGGCGTCGGGCAATGGAATCGATGACATGTGTTCAAAGGTAAGCGGCTATCTCTCCAACCTTTCTCGCTTCCTCGCTGCACAGAACTTAACACTCTCCCCACCAAATACACAGCGACGATATTTACAAACTGGACGAAGGAGTACAGATTGCAAACAATGCAGTCAAGATTCCGACTATCAATAATACTAAAACTTTAGGTGTGACAATCTGTGCTCCTTCACTCCTCATATGGCCGCGATTATAGCCAAAGTACATCAAGTCGCTAACCAGCAGTACATGGGGAGACAAAGAAACGTTGTTGGCAACTTACAAGGCAATCGGCTGTCCGGTCCTTAACTACGCCCCATCAATATGGTCGCCTGAATCCAGTAAAACACGGACGAGGAAGCTCCAGACTTGTCAGAATACTGCACTCCGGACTACGACAGGATACCTCTTGATATCTCCCATTGAACACCTGCATAGTGAGGCAAGTATGCTCGCAGTTAAGAAGCATCATGAACTCCTCTACAAACAGTTCTTGTTGGGGTACATTCGTAGAAATCCTCCTTGCAGTCATCTGCTTGGAGCGGAACCGCCTCCGAGGAACATCAAGTGGTCATTCCTCAACTACGTCGACGATATCAGACAATACGTCGACCAGACTTCGGACGCAACTAACTTCCAACAAGCACATACCGCCTTTCACAGTGGAGCCATCAACACCTTCACCGACTCCCTTTCAGTGAATGGCATACTTGGAGTCAAACTACCACATTGCAAACGATGAGCTCGAGTTGCTGCGAGAAACGAGAGTGACCCTTGCGCAGCTTCATTCTGGATACTGTAGCAGGTTAAACTCCTACTTAGCCAGAATAGATCCCGACATATCCAATAAATCTTGCGCAGAATGAATCACCGCATGACACTGGTCATCTCTTTGCATGCCCCACCAATCCCGCTCATATGACACCTCTCTTTCTTTGGTCCGACCCCATCGAAACAGCACGTTTCTTGTGCCTACCTTTGGATAACGCCAACGAAAACTTAGCTAATCCTTACCATTTTAACAGGAATTAGGTACCTGTTAGAACAACAACAATAATCATGAATTATATGATCTGATCAAATTTGACCCGGACTGTGCGTGCAAAATGAATGTATACAAATTTTTTTCCAGATTGATACGAACTTTTTTTTTTTTTGAAGTCCGAGTCAAATTTGATCACATGATATTTAAACTGATTACTTGTATATACAGTTACATAATACATATGTACATTGATAACATACAGTCCATCACTTAATCTAGCTTTCCATCCAAAAGTTCTGTGTTAAATAAAAGTCCTCAGACACTGAAAAAAAATATTTTATTTTTATTATCTGATACTAAACTAAGCTTCAGATAATTGCGTAGAAATTAGTTAACCGTCATTTACGCGTTATTAAGAAAGCCAGTTTTAAATCTTCTGTCAACAAACTGTAATTCAAGTCCGTATCCACAAATAACACTCATCATATTATATGTTAACGGCATCACGCAGTATGTCAGCTATTAATAAATGAATACAAATATAAATAACAATAAATAACGAACTATATTTCGTTACACTAAAAAATAATTAAACTTTTTCCCACAGACCGAATTCCATTTCACTTCAAAATTGTTCAAAAAAATTTTCCATAACTTTCAGTCAACCAAAAATGTGCAAATATTGCTATGCAACCGACAAATATGTGTTTTTGATTTTTTTCTTTAACTTAAACTTAACATTTCATTTTGCGCTTTTGCCACTTAAAACATTCAACGTTAATTTGTGTTTGCAGAAAAAACGGCACGCATAACAATTTTCCGCATAATTTAACTCGCACGCCGTTGCGCTGGGTCTGTGGCGCAGCCATGTGGCAATGCCAGCCAATGGCAATGTTTTAATAAGCAATAAACAAGATAGCGTGGCAAAAAGTTGGAAAACTTGCGCAAAGGTACACATTGGGATGTGTGTGTAGCGTGTAAAAGTGCTGCTGCTTATGCCTGCACTCACCTATACATGTTTGCATACACGAGTATGCTGCTGTACGTGGCCACTCGCTCCACACCGACTCGCTTTAATATGTGGTGACACAATATTTTTAATTTTTAATTGCCGCCCAGTGACACTAACACGCTCAAGTGGCCAGTGGTTTGGCGAGAGCAGCGCAGAGCGCAAGGCTCATCGAAGGCACTCTGTTGCCCGATTGTGTATGTGTGTGTGTGTGTGTTCACGTAATTTATTTGCCCACCAGCAAAGTGAAACTCAATAAAAAATTAAAGTTTGCGAAAATTCGCCTTTTTTGTTTTTGCTTTTCAATTAAACTTCACTTAATTCGAAATGCAATTTGAGCTGTGCATTTACATGCCAGCTTCATTCAGTTCACGTCTGCAGTTAATGTTAAGGCCAGATTTATTTTGTGTGCGTTTGATTTGGTATTTCAAGGCATTAAAAAAATAATAATATTAAATTTTTAATTTATAATAATTCATATTGATAAGTATTTATAGTTCGTTTGACCATAAATGTAGCTGAAAGGACTTAATCTGTTAAATTTTTTTTAAATAATACTCGTTGACATTTTCGTAAATTCATTGCGACTTCATTTGATATTTAAAGAAAATTTTAAATAATTTTTTTGACTATCTTAAGCATTATGCAAATTTAAAAGCGTTGTACAGGGCGTATGACTAACATTTTGGTAGCTGCGAAAATATATTAACCTGCTTGCTGCTCACTAGTACTCTTTAAAAGTTTTTTTTAACGTAACCATTAGTGTTGCATAGATTATAAATTTCACTAAAAGTAAGAATAAATTTTCAGCCGCTTTATTCAAAGTGTTTGCGCAAGCAAATATATTTTCAAATAATATAAAAAATATAAACCTGCTTACATATTTGTGAAATATTTAATATTTCGAATAAATTTCAAAATTTCTGTTATTTTTAATATATGCGGATAGGCGGACATCTCCATTAACTGTGCACATTGGTGCTGGAACTTAGCCGGGCTTATACCGTCTGGTCCCGGTGATTTGAAGTGCTTGAAACAGACTATCGCCCAGTATACATTACTATCTGACACTATATCCGCAGAGTTGAAGTCTGTCTCTACTCCACTGCATAGTGTATACACCAAGGTGTGGTTTTCAGAGCTGCCTGTGAGTAAGTATCCATTAGCTGGCCTACAGACTTTTCACCCGGATATCGTCCAGCTGTGGTCTGACTGCTGAAGGTATTCAGTGTTATGCACCATTTGTGCAATTATTTTCCGAAGACGAGACGATTCAGCTGTATTCTCCATGTCATTACAAAAACATTTCCACGAATATTTTTCGCTTTCCTTACTTCTTTCTTATATGACCTTATGAGGTTATAATAACGATTCCAATCCTCTTCTCCTTGGGATCATTTAAATGAATTAAACTGCTTCCTGCACTCTTTCTGCAGGTTTATTAGTACGGGTGATCAGCATAGTGGCCGAATTCTGCCTCTACTGCGGGTTATTGGAAAATCCACCTTTTATGCTAGTCTGTGAATTGTTTAACGAGGCTGTCAAGTTCCTCTTTGTTTTCTGGTTGAAATGGCGAAATCATAGGAATGTTTTTTTAAGCTCTTAATTTTTTTTGATGTTTATTAAAGGAGAGGTTAGGGTTTCAAGGTAAACAAAGCCTTTTTTTGCGAATTTATTTCTTATATATGGTTTGAATAATTTTATTCGGACCTTTTGCATATTATTGAGCACACCTTTGATTATATTAAAATACTCTACGCATATTTCAGAAATAAATTCGCAAATAAGTATTTTTTCACCTTGCAACTCTAACCCCTCCCTTAAGGGCAATCTACTAAGCGTACAACTCTATTGACCGGTTTAAGTATTAAGTTTAACAAGGCATACATATAATTTATGCCTACACGGCGTATGAGTAATTTAATTTTTTCTTTTGACAATCTGTATGGGAATTTTACCAAAAATCACACTTTTCTGCTAATAGCTTATACGATGTGCTAAATAATGTTGAAAAATTTAAAAAAAAAAGTAATTTAAATCATTTTGCCGTTTCGTTTAGGAATTCTACCAAAAGTCATACTTTCTAGCACTTAGTGTTCCGACTTTGAAAAATTTTAACTGAGAAAGAATTCCTTCAGCAAAATAAAGTAGTTGTTTAAGTTGTGATATGGAATTTCGTTGCTGAGCAAAAATCTCATTTCGAATGCAGCACAGAATGGCATTGTTAACGAGTACAAAGAGAAAATTTTCATTTCAATTAATTCAAGTTATGTGATTGCCGCATTTTATGAGTTCTATTAGTACAGTACATTTCACAGAATAATTAAAAAATATAAAAATACAAATAAATTAAAAAAGGAAAATATGAAAATATAAAAATATAAAAATAAAAATATAAAAGCAATAAAATAATATATTTATATAATGATTTAAAGATTTTATACATAACCATATAAAAACTTGGCGCAGGTGCAACATATTGGTTTTTTAACTAGTGGTCTTCTTTTTTCTTGACTTAAATATTTCTAATTTTTAGCACTATTTAATACCTTCTGCTTTACTCGTTCAACTTTGTATAGCTAAAAGTATTTAATAGCTTGTTGCTAATTACCAAAACAGTAATAAAGTCTAGTTACCTGTTCGACTAAACAATTCTATTCTTAATTGCTTTTTAACAAGCAAAAAAAGTCAGCACTTACAAGCAAAAAACTAGACGTTTTACAAAGCATATTTCGCCTTTTCTCTTTAGGGAGGAACGCCAAAAAGTATGCTATATTTGCATGTGCTGCTTTACGCTTCCACATGCGTATAGACTGCTGTCAAAGCTCGTGAGTAATTTCATTTACTGTTTCGCTCGTGTCTCATTTAAAAAACTTACACGCACACATGGAAAAAGGAATGCAAAAGCCAACAACAAATGCATCGCATGTTATTGCGCACTTAAAAGTCACACAATTGCTACAATTGATGTTGCGCCAACAAAGCCATGGCAGAAGACAATAAGTGAATGCTGAATGTGAAGAATTTGTAGAACTGTAAAATGCACAATCGACGCAGACATTCGGCAAAGTTAAGCAACTGCATGTGTCTAAAGCATGTGCGCGTGTTTGTATGGCTATGCGCAGCTTCTGGTCGTTGTTTTGTTCATTGTACTTTAAAAAGCTAAATGACAGCTGCGCGCAACAAAGCAACAAAAAATGGGAAACAGTTGCATCAATAGTAGTACTGGAAGCTTTTTTCTTTTGCAAACAATAGCGACGAGTTGAAAAATGGAATGCGTAACCATATAATGGCTGGAATGTCTGCGTAGAAGGAAAAAAGTAACTACAAGCAACTACAAATGCGAAGCTTGTGTTTCTTTTGCGAATGAAACAAGTGACTCGCAGCATTTGTAGCTTACAAAGAGTGCCTGAGCTTTATGCGTTTACATGTACTTATGTATTGAATGCAGGCAAATTAACTGTACATTTTTAGTTAGTTTTTTTAGTTTTACGTCACTATAATTTTCTTAAAAGGACGTCTGCAGCGCGCATATCTGGCTTTTTCAGAATATTGCAATTTTTAGAGATTTTTCATATGTAATTGCATTATTTAATAGAAAAAAATTTAAATAAAGAACAATAAAAAATAATATTTAATTTTTGTTTGCAAAATATATTTTCCAACTACAAAAAAAATTATAATAAATATATTTTCCAA
The DNA here is from genome assembly GCF_016617805.1 of Bactrocera tryoni. Classification (NCBI taxonomy): domain Eukaryota; kingdom Metazoa; phylum Arthropoda; class Insecta; order Diptera; family Tephritidae; genus Bactrocera; species Bactrocera tryoni. Next base: position 17,415,497 of record NC_052499.1, read on the forward strand.
CTCAAACAAATTTTTAAAATTTTCTCTCAGCTCTAAAATGAGCTATAAAGACATAAAAACTCCATTTCTCTAATAGTCAGCGTGGTTTAGCTAATGGCAAACGCACAATTTTGTATTTAAGAAATATTTTTTAAGCCCAGTTAAGCTGGATTTTATGCAATAAAAGTAAAAACAATTAAATTTTATTTAAAGTTTTTTTATAAATAATAAAAACAAAAACAATAATAATAAATGAAGTAGTGCGCACATCCCGGGGCGTATGAGTAACTTTTATGTAAATAAATAAAAATAAAACAATAATAAAATATTCATTTATGCGCTAATACCGGGCGTATGAGTAACTTTGATATAGAAGCATATGAAGCGCTTACAAAAATATTTTTTTATAGCCAATATTGGTAACAGAAAATATAATATAAATGTTCATAAATTATAAAAAAATATATAAAATAGAACAAATAATTTTTAATATAATCAAATTTCAATAAATGTCTCAAAGCGATTTTTTTGCATAGCTTTATAGCAGCGAAAAATTTTTTTTTTCCACAATAAATTTTTGTGCGTTTCATTGTGTTTGCTGGGTTTAAGCTCAAATCAAAGATTGTTTGTCTAATTTTCCGTTAATTAAAACACAATTTACATACGAAAAAATAAATAATGACAGCCAAATGCAACGAATATATAATTTTATATATAATTGTGATTATAAAAATGGCAATACTCAGCTATGTTTGACAATATATTTCGAAAAATTAAAAATAGTACTAAAGTAAGCGTACTTTGAAGCACATTTTTCCTGCAATTAATTTATGAGTTTTAATTACTCTAACTAATATGTTTTTTGCTTAAACTTTTGACCATTTTATAAACAGTCTTTTAGACTTACAAACATCTCTACATTTAATATCATCGGATAAAAAAAAAGTTTAACAAAAAAAATATTTTCACATTTTACATTTCATTTATTTGGTGTAAACGTGCTTGTGGAATTGAAATATAGCCAATTATAAATACATATTAATTTAGTTGTATATGTATATTTTACATTTAGAAAGAAATTTTTTACTCCGTCAACGCAAACATTCGGAGCGACAAGTATATGTATACAAACTAACTACAACTGCCAACTTTCAATTCTAACTGCGTGACTAAAAAAATACCACCGCTACAAAATTATCACTGCTGTTGTTGTATTAAGCTACGCTACAATTCTTCATATAAATATCTTTAATATAGTACGCAAAGTTTTTAAGCAACCTTTGAAGACTACTATTTTTTCCTTCATAAATATCAGAAATTTAGTTTAAACTAAGCTATGTATAACAGAACTTCAGCTAGAATTGCCACTTATTCTTATATCTGTATATTCCGTCCCATATTTTTTCATATAAATGTATTTCATGAATTTTAATTAGTAACCAATATTTCGATAAATATCGATATTTTTTTTTAAATTAAAATATTTATATTTACCGATAATTTTCGACAAATTTATACTAAATACAAATTTTTAAAAACAGTTATCGATACACTTACATATATCGATATATGCACCAAATCGATATATAGACAGTTTTCTATAAACTAGTGTTTAAAAGCAGTTATCGACATACCAACATGCGTCGGCATATGTAAAAAACGGATATATCGATAGTTTTCTACAAATTTATGTTTAAAAACAGTTATTGATACATATATTAACTTATATCGATATAAGTAAGAAATGAATATATCTATAATATTCCAGAAAGTGTTAATTAGATATTTATTTTTATGAACAGTTATCGATATCCCAACCTGTATCGATATATGTATGTAAAAAAATGTATGTATCGATGATTTTTTACAAATTTTTATGTACGTTGTTTGAAAACAGTTACCTACTTCTATACCAACAAATAACTATATAAGTAGCAAATCGATACAACGGTAATTCTCTACAGATTTATATTTAAAAAGTTAACGCAATGCCGAAATATATCGATATATTTACCAATTCGCTATATCGATAATTTTCGACGAATTATTTTTAAGTCCAGTTATCGATATACCAATATATATTGATATACATATGTATGTAACTAATCGGTAAATCGAGAATTTTCTAAAAATTAGCCTGATTAAATATATAGATAAAGTTCCCAAAAAAACAGCGTTTTACCTGAAAATATCGAGCAACCAAAAATTTTCCGCAAAATGACTTATCGATATCGATTTATCTAAACCGAAGCTATTTTTATCCATAATTTGTGTTTTTTTTTTAATAAGTGCCATTTTCTTTGACAATTCAACGCAATATAAATAGTACGAAGCAAATAGTAGTCTTCTTGCGCTGTTCTGTTATACATCCACCAAAAATTGATTTCTTTTGACGTAGCTGCCTTTCTTTTGTCGTAGCTGCCACGAAAACAACTAGACCTTAATATATAGACTATGCAGTGCTGTTCAACACTTCTGACCAGTTAGTATTGACAAACCAACTCTAAGACCATATACAATAATGACTGGACAAAATGCCACATAAAAATAACAAGGCGCGCCAACACAGCCAAACACAAACATAACCTAACAATCTCTTTAATAATTTATTTAACTGCAATTTACTACACCGACCAGCTGCAGTGTCACTACTAAGTATTGTATGAAAATATACAATATATTACAAGTATACCAGCAAAAATGCCAAATATTAATTTATGTTGATTTACTACATTTATTACGTATAACGAATTTTTATTTAAAATATATTTAAATATTAAAAAACATATAATATGTATTTTTTTATGTTTTTTTTACTTTTTATTGTTTTCTTTCTTTTTTTGGTATTTAAAATTTTTCCCATCACAAAAATTGTGTTAAATTTCAAATTTGCTTCGTCTCGTCGCCATTTTGTTACAACCGTTATTCAGTATTATTTATATGTTTGTTTATTATATTTTAGTTTCTCCTAAACATCACTATATCCAACCCTTAATGCTGTGTACTGTCAGATTGGTTTTTGTGTGCAATTTTTGTTAACTCTTTTAACCAACGCAACCCGAGTCGCATTGAAATTTCTTCTGTTTACTTGCCCGAATTCCTGCATTTTGTGCATTGTACCGCAACCTTCAGATATTAAATTTAATATTTTACATTTAATATTTTTTGTTGTTTTTGTTATTTTAATTTTTGTCCGCATTAAACAACTTGCATACATTCCTAACGCCAACCAAACCTGCCCGTTCCCTACAAGTTTAGCCCCTAGCGCCAAAATGAACATGTGTAAATCGAAACTAGGTGATTTTCTTTTAAGTAGCCTACCAAACACTCTCAAATTCAACATTTTTTTAGCAACCATCACTATACGCTCACATTATCCACCACCACCACCACCACAGCCAGAGGGCCACTTAGTATTATGAAATGCTACTAATACGTATATATTATATATATACTTAATATATATTTATATGCGAACATCTACTTAGTTTTAGTGGACCTATCAACTACCACATGCATACCTACTATTTACCTGTAAAACCGTTATGTGCTTGCCAAGCATTTACTATCTATTACCCACTACATTTACATATATATTTCTTCCGTGTTTCCCTTATATTTCAATGGCATTTTGCGTAAGCAGCAAAGGAATGCAAAATTTCAAAATTGAATGTATATAATATTTACCATCATTTTTTTAACAAAATATAATAAACAAAATACAAAAACCAAAACAAAATAATAACAATTCTAAACGCAAAAACAAAGTATATTTAAACAAAACCAGAAATATATTATAAGCAGTGTATAGCGTATTAAACAGAAAACAAAAACATCAAGTGAAATTTACAACAAATGTATAAAAAGCATATGTGAGCGCAGCAAAGTGTAAGTTATAATTTCTCATATCCTTATAGTATGTACCTAATTAACTAACTTTAAATTGAAACCAAAACAAATGCTCGTTTATTTACACTTAACCCAACAAAAATTTCTAGTAAAATTTATTTGCAAAAAATAACATTATTGTTGTTGTTGTTTATTAAATATAAATCCACGTTATTTGGCCAGCTCGCATTTAAACCAAGTTTAACCATTTTCGTTTTCTTTCAACTTTTATGCATAAGCCTCTTCCTTTCTATTCTGTTTTTGCCATGCATAAGGCATACCTTAAGGCGTATTTGCATCAGCAGTGTGCGTGACTAACATAAGTTATGCTCTGTTTTTGGTGCATCTCACCTTTGCTGGTACGCGCGTGTGTGTATGTGTGTACATATGTAAATATATATACTTATGTACGTTGCAAATAAAAATACATTTTGCATTTTGTACGCATAGATTTGCCATAAAAACAACAACGCATAATTTTATAACAAAAGAATTGATTTAAGAAATGCATTGCAAGCGCGTGTATAACTCACATATACATGTATGTATGTATGACTGCTCTTTTCCGCTGTTATTTTCCGATGCGTGTATATTACCTTGGCATGCTGTGTCTGTATGTTTGCATATATTTTGTAATAAATTTGAATGAAAACTATTTTCCAAGAATTATTTCTTTGTTCACTAATTCTGAATTATATCTATTGTTGTTTGTTATTATTTTTAACACCACAAATACTTTGTGTTTAACGACTTATCGAACAGCACTCAAGTTTTCTGCCACTATTATATATTATGTACTCGTAAGAATTATATAAGTATGCACACAATTGCAAAACAACACAAATTTCACAAAAAATAATAACAAAATTTCTCAACAGCAAAATAAAGTAAGTACACTGCTCATTTTTAAATATTCATGACAAACATATTTTCGTATATTTATGAAGCTTTTGAAAGCTCAGCATGATTGAGCTTCAGGGTAATGATAAGTTTAAAGACAATTGGTATTTCAAACAAAGTTGATATCTTTTAAGATCATAGGCCAAACTGACATACTATATATGCATAATAATATACATATGGTATTTATATATGTGTTAGGGTGGTAAAAAAAATCTAATATTTTTTTGCTTGGTACTCTAAAACGAGGATGTTCCCCACCGCTACGAAAATCCCGCAAACTTCAACTGTTAATTTAATTTAAATGGTTAGGAAAAAATCGTAATAGATTTATGATGAATTTAATTAGTAAACACTTCAATGAAGTACATGCAATTTTCTACAAAATTCACGAAAAGAAAGATTTTTTAAGTAGTTAGATATGAATTTTTCTGTCTGATAATAAGAAAAAAATTTAAAACTGTAAGGCGAAAGATCCTTCCGTTCGAATTAAGATATCATACTTAGGGTAAAGCTATCTACGAAGCTATTTTATAAAGTAACAAACGAAAAAAGATTTGTTTTTACCCACCCTAATATATTTAAATTTATATTCTTTTATTGAGAATAGCTCTGTCCATCAATTTGCTTTCGTAAAATTTGATGTTTAAAATAACAAAAGAAATGTTCAATTTTTTTACCCACCCTAATATATTTGTATTTATATTTTTTTATTGAGAATAGCTCTGTCCATCAATTTGCTTTCGTAAAATTTGATGTTTAAAATAACAAAAGAAATGTTCAATTTTTTTATCCACCCTAATATATATCTATATATTTCTTTATTGAGAATAGCTCTGTCCAGCAATTTGCTTTCATGAAATTTGATGTTTAAAATGACAAAAAAAATTGCAATTTTAAATTTTTTTCAATTTTAAACTTTTTTTACCTACCCTAATATATACGTATATATTGTATTAATTGAGAAAAGCTCTGTCCAGCAATTTGCTTTCGTAAAATTTGATGTTTAAAATGAAAAAAATATTTGATATTTTTACCCACCCTAATATATACATATGAATATTTTTTTATTGAGAAAAGCTTTGTCCATCAATTTTTTTTCCAAAAATTTTATGAATCGTTATGGCACGTTTCTACTTTCACTTTAAACTTTAAAGCTTTTGAAATCACACTTCAGAGTAAATAAAAAACTATGAAAGCTCATAAAAAGCTTTAAACAAATCAGCTAAATCTCAAAAACTTTCCGCAAACAAAAAGTGATAGAATATTTTTTAAAGAAAATTAGCGTATGCAAAAACTTTTATTAAGCTTTGCAGCCGATTACTAAAAAATCTAAGAAAAATTATGTACTTTATGATAACATACAGTTTAAAACACAAAAATCTCACTATCTCAGGTATAAGTCTGTGGGTCCACTGTCCTTTTATTAAGGTTTGCCACCATTGCTCCCATATAATTATGCTCTTCTTACTCTCCTCTCTTTTTTTTTTATTTCTGTAATCGGCGCGAGCTATCAGCGTTCTCGTGAATATTCTTAGCACCCCATCATAGACGAGTTTCTATAAAAGAGGGCCTAATACTGAACCTTGTGGTACTCCACATGAAATAGAGTAGCTTTTGGTGCCTTCGTTGATGTTGTAGATCAGCCTTCTATTTTCAAAATAGCCCATAGCGATATTTATGAGGTATTGAGTGGCACTTATTTCATATCAAGGGTAATCAGCGCACAATATTTTTGGTACCACCTTTACATCTTTTGCACTTACAGCACATTTTGCAGTGTCGACAACTTCTTTCTGTGTGTCGATAGTGGACCTCTGTTTTCTTAAGCCGTATTGCCATTCTAATAGTCCGCCGGCTTTCTGGATCTTTCGTCAGTTTTTGAGATATCGATCTGAAATTTTGCACACATCCTTCTCTCTCCGAGGTACTGCTCAATTGTCGGACCCGCCGACATCGGTTCACTATAGCGTATAGCTGCCATACAAACTGAACAATCAAATACAGGTCCTTGGATGGAATACTTTTTATTTGAGGAGAAAACTTCACAAAATTTAGCATAGATTGTTATACATTACACCTGAAATTACTCAGATCGAGTGGCTATAACATATAGTTGCCGTATAAACTGAACAATCAAATACAGGTCCTTGGATGGAAAACTTTTTATTTGAGGAAATATCTTCATAAAACTATACATGGATTATTGTACTATGCAACGGTTTTATACCGACGAAATGGTTCAGATCATATCACCGCAACAAATAATTGCTGTACAAACTGAACGATCAACCTTTCATTCACTTTCATGCTGTAAGAAATGCACCAGTGAAGAGTACTCCAGCTTTTTCAAATATTTCTGAAGACTTTAATTGTTTTTAAAATTTTATTTTTAATTTACCAAAGCGAAGGTTGAAACGTAAATTATTGCAAACTTTAAAACCGCCACATTTCGTCAGAAACTGGGCTAAATAATTCAATGAGTGATTTTTCCGAAAAAAAATTTTAAATACGAACATATGTATGTATTCGCTGCTATGTGCCAAGCAACAACAACAATTTAGGCCATTAAGTTAGTTAAATATCGCACACCAACGCCAATGGGCTGCACTAAAGGCGTGCGTTCGTCCCTAATTGCGCTGGCGTTGCTATTTCATTCGCTAGTTTATTATTATTATTTTTTTTGCTTTTGTTTTTGCTGCAAATCTTCGCTTTACGAGCAAGCGCGCGCGTCCATTGTAATTTGTGCGAAAGCGCACTTATCAGAGTAATTTATTTAAATCAACAAAGGCGAATTTTATTACACAATTACACAATTACAAAGCGTTTGTAGCACTCACGCTCAAATACGCAGACATGCACACACATACATATGTACATATGCAGCGCTCGCTCAATGACACAGACAAAATGAGCTGCATCGATCGAAAATGTTTGTTGGCCAACATTTATGCCAAGCAGTTGTAGCAGCGAAAGTGCACGGGCACACATTGCCAATGCAGCAACAACAAAAACACACATATATGCAGCCATTAATATGCGGCACTTGAGTGTGTGTGGTCTGTGTTGTTTGCTGCTGTTGTTGCATTGGAAATGTATGTTGCCAACATGCAATATTTTATTGTTACTTTTTTGTTGCTGTGCCGCCGAGAGCTGTCAGCAGGGCATTTAAATTATTGTACTTGCACCATGAATTTATTTCGCTAAAATATTGCGCTGAAATTGGAGCGAAGCGTAGTGAACTGCTGCCAGAGAACATGAAAACATTTAGCCAATGCCATAATGGGGTAAAAACAACAGAATTTTTCATTACAAAAACCATGTAACTGACAGACACACATAACGAGGGGATCTCGGCAAAGAGACATAGAGAGTGCAAGAGGAAGAAGGCGGGTTGGTTAGTGTCGGTTGCACATAATTTATTTGCATTTCCGTTGCGCGTACAATACTGACATACTGACATGTTGCATTTAAATGCATCACTTCCGCCAACAGAGACACATATATACATGTATGCTATTGAGTATATAGCTAGTACATACATACATATATGCATTATGGGTAAACATATACTCATATTATGTACGTAAAAATATGTAAATACACAATGTTTTGGCACGCTTTAAGGGGTTACATGGGTTTCCTAGAGTAAAAAAACAGCCCTTTTTCAACAACTTTTTTCTCGTATGCACTATTAACAAAGAAAATCTGAAATTTTTGGAAAAAATATTTTAAACTCGGCCATTACGACACCATTTCCGGTGAACCCTCGGAAAAAATTGCACCCGCGTTGGCAGAATAACTTCTTACAAGATCTTCTAAAGTGAAAAAATACGTATTTTGGTTGGAACCTCATCTGAGAACTTTGACAAAGAACAAAAAATGAAAATTTCAGTGAAAATTTCGCGATTTTTTTTTCAAATAGTTGTAACTTTCGCCCAAGTCTTTAAAAATTGTATTTCAAAGACGTGTGTAAAATTTCATGAAAATCGGTCGAACGCACAAGTTCTCAAGGCTGTTTCTCCGAAAGTATTACACGGATCAACTTAAAAATTTAAGACAATATTCTAGAGGTGTTGCAGAATTTAATAAGACAAAAGAACAAAAATCGATTTTTTGAAATTTTCAAACCCACCTAACCCCTTCAAGTGTTATATCCTCTTGCAACATTAAAAAAAAATATTACATAAAATATTACATATTTTTTTTTTTTGAAAAGAAATATTATTCAATAAAAATAATGTAAATTTACAGAATTAAATGTACTTTAAAAATAGGTAATCCCTTGTACCTGTGGCCAAACTCCTAGCGAACCGACGAGAAAAGGTGTTTCTGCTTAAAACTAAAAATCAAAAATCAAAAGCATTTATTATTACAATACCTGTATATGGGCATAATTCAAGGACTAGTGAAAATTTTGACTTTGACTTTCCAAAATAATGTTTTTTTTTGTAAAAAAAATGTAGAATTCAGCGTGGCCTTCTGCGATCACACATACAATACCTGTATATGGGCATAATTCAAGGACTAGTCAAAATTTTGACTTTGACTTTCCAAAATAATGGAAAATAATATTTTTGTGAAAAAAAATTATAATTCAGCGTGGCCTTCTGCGATCACACATACATCTAAGAAGTGTGTAAAATTTCAAATCGATCGATCCATTCGATTCGGAAAAATTTTCCAATGGATATTGACAATGGCCTTAAGCTCATGATATACTCACTGGCTATCTTATGATACGTGGCCTGACCTAATAGCCCCGGATATTCCGGCTGTGCGTCTGCATATCATGAGCGCATTGGTGACTTTGGACAGTGTCAAATCCACATGCCTAGCTCATCTAGATGCGTGACTACTATATGTATAAAATAACTGCACTTTTGAGGTTATGGCTTAACATCATCGAACGTTGAACCGATGACATACATACAATTTGAATTCAAACAAACTAGTTTGAAACTTAAGATACATCAACTTCTTTCCTTCGGAATATCAAGGACTCAAATTCGATAACTGCAAGTAGTAATCTACAAGTAGTTCGAAAAACATACTTCTCAAATTCTGCCATTTTACGATTAATTCGGTCAGCGAACTCTTAGTGCTGTCACCCATTAGCAATATCGGCATTAGCATCAATGCCCTCGATTCGTCATTTCACTGATCGTTTCTGCTCTCTTTTAAAAAATTACATATAACAACAACAAAGTTAGCGAGTTGAATTCGTACTAGGGATTGTGCGGATACTCAATGCGAATTAACTTCAATGAATTATAGAAATAAAGCGTTACAGCAACGTTTTTTAACGCAAAAGGAACGAATTTCTTCACTAAGAAAGAGTCATAACACTATAGCCCATGCGTCAGAAATCATGTTGGCGCAAGGTTGCACCATAAGTGCTGACCGTTTGTTTGAGTCTCTAATATAGTTTGACCGATTCGCTACTCTCCAACGCTTGGTGGATCAAACAGCTAAAATCTCAACTGAAAAAGTTTCTTAGTAAGCAACAGTAAACGACGTGTGATGTAGACTCTCACAGCCTAACAAACGACATTTCTAAACTAAAGCAAGAACATAGTTCTTATTTTTATGACGAAGTGCAGCTATGGTAACGCCGATCATGCTAATTATCTTGAACAAAGAGATATATTAATTACAATATAAAATAAGCCAAACTCTCATTTTAGTTATATCTCATTTTAATCTAAAGCAAGTCGAGAAAAAGTTAATTCCATAAAGCATGCAAAAAGCTTTTCCAAATTTTCGACAGAACTTTCATACTTCATTTTAATCTAAAACAAATCGAGAAAAAGTTAATTTCATAAAGCTTTCAAAAAGCTTTTCTCAACTTTCGACCGAACTTTCCTACTTCATTTTAATCTAAAACAATTCGAGAAAAAAGTTAATTCCAAAAAGCTTCCATAAAGCTTTTGAAGCTTTTCTAAACTTTTGACCGAACTTTCATATTTCCCTTTAATCTAAAACAAATCGAAAAAAAGTTAATACCATAAAGCTTTTCTAAACTTTCAACCGAGCTTTCATATTAATATATTCAAAATAGCGATTTTACACCAAATTAAACAAAAACTTTGGAATTTATTATAAATTAATTTAAAATATTTACAGCAATGTCAAATCATACATTCATGAAAATGAATTAAAGAGCTTTCATTTTAGAGCAGAAAATTATATTAAATATATTCGTAATATATTAAATAGATATCTATACATATACATATATAGAACTTACAGTTTCACGAAAAAGCATTTCCGCAAACGAACTTTTTTTATATATAAATTTTTTCTCATTTTTGTAAAAGCTGCAAATCTTAGCTCACATGCTTAGTACATTGTACAAAATGCTTAGCTCACACATACTATTACTATTCAGACATAAAGATGAGTACGTTCGTGCTGGCATAATTAGAATAAAGAATAAAAGCTTTTAAAAGCCATCCTTTTACGAACACTCAGCCCTTTGAAGGATTAAAAGGCAGATGCTCACTGTGAGTTACTCAAGTATTATTAACAGAAAATATGTGAATTCCAGGAAGTTTATTATACAGTGCATGTAAGGTCTTATGCGTATTAATTTATGAAAGTATCCACTTTTGTTTTCCAACTTCAACTTTGTGCAGCACATACCCAAAGTAGTTATGTGACTTTGTATTTATTTTCACCTCAACCAAGAGCTTTACTTGAATAGCAAAAATATTTAAATAAATAAATCTATGTCTAGTATTCTACATACAAACAGAAATAGTGGCATCACAAAAAGGGCATTAAGTCAAAAAGTTTTGCTCCCACAACGGTACTATAGTTATTATTGCCAACATTCATACTCATAAGAATACAAAACACAAAAAATTAGTTAAAAAATAGTAAACAGCTGTCACTTCCTACTTTTGTTAATTTTTGCACTCTGGCAACTTGTTTTTTAAGCTTATTTCAAAAGTCACTAACACACGAGTTGTCTATCGCATAGGGCAATTATACTAAAGCACTGTTAGTAACTCAGATAAAAAAGCAGATGCTAAAATTTAATACATACAGTGTTACGCATTATATAATATTTGCGTTTTAAAACAAAATGTGTAGACCAGGATAGATACTTTTTTAAAACAAAAAAAAATCATATTAGGATTAAAGCCATCAGAAATGAAGGATAAAATAACCAATTAAGAAAAAATTAATTTACGCGTGATCTGTGGTCGAAAAAAGCAAGGGGAGGAGTGCGACTGAATTTTTTAGGGTTAAGAATGGCTTACCTGCATTTCCAGCAAGCTACGACTCCTAGAGAAAAAAGTTATATGGCAATTTTGTAGGTAATGAAAAAATTGGTCGGTCAGATTAAATTAGGAGGCTCTGCGGCCTCACTATTGATCTCTCCTCTAGTGCATCACACTGTAGGGACCCCAAATACTTATAGCAGAGTCTTGCCAATGCGGGACAAGTGCCTAAGAGATGCTCCATTATTTCCCTGTTGCCTTGCTCTAGACATTTCCTGCAGTCTTACCGATATTTCAGCCAAATAATGCGAGCGTGTGTCCCCACCATACAGCGACCAGTTAGTATTCCCATCATGTTCCTACAATCTCTTCTATCGAGTGCCAATAGGAATTTTGTGTACTTTCGATCTACCATTTTGCACATGACTTTTTCAGTTTTGCACTCAAGTAGTTCGTTTCATCGGGTTTTGTATATATACATTTTCCACATAATCTCAAAATTATGCGAACAATTAAAAAAAAGCTCCGTCTGTAAACTTATGAAAACTGATGTTACGTTGTATTACATTTTAAGTGACGATTTGCTTTTTTCATATCATTTTGGTCTATTTTCGTAAGCATTCTTTTGCGAATCTAACTTATTAATCCCTTTTTTGAATGCACTTTCAAGGAGTTAATACTAAGAACTTACTCACTTATATTATCACACAGCTGCGAGAATCCACTCCACTAAATGAATATGACTGACAACCGAATGGTAGTCACTATGCAAAATAAGGCAACAATTTGTTTTCTTTAGATGATAAGCACACACATAACCCATCCAGGTAGTATCCATCACTCAATTTTGTACCGCCATCTACTACTGTTACTCTACCCTCGCCTCGTCTGCGCTGCAAAAGTATTTATCTCACCTGTCGACGCTGTACGGTATGCACCCCTTGGCGTTGAGCAACTCAAATTAATTTCACTTTTTTCTAACCGTAAATAAGCGAATGCAAAATGCACTTCAGTGCAACAATTTTCATCTATTCGGTAGCAATAGCCAAATCTCTACGTAGATTACTTCAACTAGCTGCACCCGTAAGCTGCATAGTACTTTTAGATTGCTCTTTCATTTCCATTGCTTTTATTTTTCATTTTCTTTTTCGGTTTTTGTGTTTCTTTTGGCTTTGCAATTTGCATAGATAATAGTTTAATGTATACATTTTAACATTTTTGCTTGCTTTTGTTGTATACAAATACATTTTAGCGTAGTTTCGTAAACACTTGTCTATGCAAATGCCCTCAAATGCAGCTGTATACATATGAACTCACCTTTCGAGCTGTCTAAAAACTATTTAACTGCAAATGGCAAATAAAAGTTCAACTTTTTGTTATACAAAACAAATGTAAACCATATGCATATGTATATAAAATGCTCCTGATAATACAGTCGCCTATAAAAGTCTGTAGGAAATATGAAAAAAAAATTTAAAATTTAAAATTAATTTTAACGAAATTGAAAATAACGCTGTTTAGTATTATTATTTTTTATTATTTATATGCTTTTTACTAGGATTTCTGTTAGACTTCCTTAATACATTATATCAGCATATTTGGCAGTAAATCTGCTTCTGAATATATGCTCATGATTGGTGCGTTTTTACACAGAATGGCGAAAATTTGAATAGAACTTAGATCGTAAAACGAGTTTTCAGGTTTAGAAAATTTTAAATTCAATGGGAAGTGTTTATTATCATTCAAAAGAACATATTTTGGCATTTATTTTTTTAAGATTATCCCTTTCGAATGTTGGCCACAGCTACCACTCAAATGGCCCTTCCATTGAGTCCAACTTTCGATGACCCGTTCGAGCATTTCGACTGGTAACTGGCGAATGACACGCCTCATATTTTGCTTCAAGACCTGAATCGAAGCGAGATTATCCGCATAGACTTAAGAATTTACATACGTCCACAGAAAAAAGTCTAACGGTATGATATCACTCGATATGGGTGGCCAATCGACCGGCCCAAAACGTGAAATTATCTGCTTACCAAAGTGTTCTCTCAAAAAATCCATTGTTGAAACCAAATGTCGCCGAGATCACGAGCTCGAGTCGGTTATCATGGCGCGATAACGGTCGCCATTGACGGTTGCGTTCTCACCGGTATTATTTGTGAAGAATTATAGACCGATGACTCCATCGGCCCACAAACTACACCAAACCGTTGTTTTTTGTGGATAAAATGGCAGGTCTTAAATCCCTTCAGGTTGCTCTTCGTCCCAAATTTTGCATGTTTATATACCCACTGAGCCAGAAATGGGCCTCAGCTGAACAAAATTTAGCTCGAAAACGTCGGATCTTCTTGGAACATTTCAAGAGCCCATAGAGTGAAGCGATGTCGCAACAGAGACCTTTTTTCCCCGCACGATATAGTAGTAAAAAATATCGATGCCAGAAATATACCAGATTCAGTACCTATTCAGATTTGGATTCAGTATCGAAAAGGATGTATGCATGTTGTCTAAGATTTTCTAAAAATCCATTCTCAGGAATATTAGATTTTAATTTTGATTCTGCTTAGGTCCGTCTAGCTTTTCTCATATGCTCGTTTTGAATTAGGAAATGCAAATTCTAAACTGTTATTTTCCCTTACCAATTTAATGTTGCGATGTTGAGTACATACATAACGACGGACAGAATACGCATACTATATGTACATACCATATGCGAACATTTTTTTTGGGTGTAGTGGGATTTTGGCTTCACTCTATTTATCTAAAAATGATGTGAATAAAGAATTTTAAGCATTTAATACAAACGCCATGAGAGAGTATGCTTTCATACACATACTTGCAAAAGCTCAAAAGCTTTTTTCTTTACAAATTGAAAAATAATAGCTCTCGTCATTAAAAAGTATCTTAGTTTTTACATATTTCACTGAGAATCTTACATTAGTTGTTTGCTTTTATTTTGTCACTTCTACTTCTTAGCTAGCACCGAAATCAAAGCCTTTAATTATATACATAAAAAAAAATTTGTTTTCAATAATTCCCAAGGCAAAGTAAAAAAATGAAGATACGAAAACAATACGAACGAAGAACTAAATTCTTCAAACTGAATTGAACTTATAATTCTTTAAATGGCTGGCTCTATAAGGATCAGAAACAACTTTTCCAAATGCTGCTTAAATGGAAGTAACCGTTTTCCCATGTAACGAGAACTATCACTTGAAATTTTTTTAATTACATAACGCTAAAAGCTGTTGTATTATCCCAGCGATAGCTGAGAACACTAAGGACAGACCGTTCTGGTTACATGTGGTCTACATTTTTTCAACGAACGCTTCGCCAATCCTCAGCACCTCGCAAAATCAGTTGATATACAACGATGCTGAAATTAATAAAAAATCAAAATAAAAATGTATCAAAGTAAAAATTGCTAAACGAAGTCTACATTTTCATTAGGTTTGATTAGGTTAATCTTGTAGACCAAGAAGCCACGCATAGATCAGTTTGGTGCTTTGCGATATCAGATGGAGTTCACTTGCTCAGTCATCGTTTAGGATGCCTTCACGCGAATTTTAACAGACTCTGCGGTCTTATTATTGATACCTCCTTTAGTGCATCATACTGTGGCGACCCCAAATACTTACAGCGCAGTCTTGTCAATGTGCGACAAGTGTACAAGAGATGCTCCATTGTTTCCCTGGTGCCCTACGCTAGACATTTCCTGCAGTCTTCTCGATCTTTCAGCCCCATCCTGCGGGCGTGTGTCACCACCAAACAGTGACCAGTTAGTATTCCCATCATGTTCCTACAGTCTCTTCTATCGAGTGCCAATAGGAATTTTGTGTACTTCCGAAATACTATTTTTCACATGACTTTTGCAATTTTGCATCCAGGTAACTCGTTCCATCGGTTTTTGGTTTTCTTTGCAATGCATGGGTTTCCCAATAATGATCACGTTTTTGGATGTTAGTCGCACACAATTCTAGGCAATCTCGTCCACTATTTCATTGGCTTCGATGCCTTTGTGACCTGCCACCCAGTAGATGTGAAGTTGATTACTTCTGTCAACACTTCTCACTGCTGCCCTGTTTCCCAAGATGCTTCTGGCTGATATGCGATACGAGGTTACTGCCTTGATTGCTGCTTGGCTGTCTTTGTAGATGTTGAGTCCGATTTGCAGGTGCATTAGAGCCCAGCTCCGCGGCTTCGCAAGAGCAAAAACCTCAACTTGAAATATATAGCAGTGATCCGGCAACTTGAAAGGTTGCATTATGCCTAACTCGGGACAGTATATCCCCGCACCAACACCATTTTCGAGCCATCCATATACATGTTTAGAGTGTTGCGCATAGTAACATACCTTTACGTCAGGCAACTTTCTCTATGTTGACTTTGAACCTTCTTTCCCAGTTGAAAAGTGGGGTCAACAGCCATTACCCACCGAACTATGCCCGAAGGCTCCATTCTCCTGAAGCCAGTAGTCATCCTGCCGATTTCGCTGCTCAGTTTTTAGCAAAGAGGTGGCAGGTTTCCATTGGCTTCCGATAGGTGGATTTCCGTACGCCTGTTAACCATACTACTGCACCGTAGAGCAGAATTGGTCTAACAATGGCTATGTAGCACCAGTGCATGAGACAAGGAGAGAGCCCCCAGGTTGTGCCGAGCATCTCTGCCATATAAAACATTGCTGGTTTTCCTCACTCTTATTTCGACGTCGTGTTTCCACAGTAGTTTACTGTCCGAGATTACCCCAAGGTTCTTGGTGCGGTCCTTGAAAGAGAGTTGTGTCCCATTTATAGAAGAGAAGGGAAATTAAAAGCCTTAATTTTTTCGGAAGAGCTTGATAAAATTACCTTTAATAATAATAGTATAAGCCACCTGCAGATCACTAAAAGCTGCCCTTAAAGATACCATCGTCGCTTTCGCATTACTTCAGTGTGTCGTTCCTATTTCTCGTCTTATGAGTTACATATTATTGCCTACGTTCAGGTACCGTTTTTTTAACCGTAGTACGTTTTCTGTGTAATTTTCCACGTTATTGCAGTTTTCATCGTTTTGAAGGATGACAGTTATGAAGTTTGCCACATTCAGAGAACAGTCCAAAGTACACAGCCCTTTCCTCGATCGCAATTTTGTATGTACAAGACGGTTCTTTGACTTTCTATATAGATACTTCTTAATAAAATCCACATCGCATTGTTTCCTATTAAACCACCCTTTATGTTCGCCTAGTCGTTCATCTAGTACTATGTTATCCCTGCTTCCAACGAGTTTACCGTTGTTCCAAGATATCGTTCTTTATTTCGCCTTTTATGGTGGTGACATTTGTCTTTATTTCTTCAACGTTCATATTTTCTATCGTTCATATGCCAGCAAGTCAACGTCTCCGCATCCGCTTATTACACATATTACACAGGCTTTTTATTGGTTATTGTTTCTCAATGAGTCTGGCGATACTCTGCTCCGTAGAGCAAGATATTCAGTGTGTTCGACACCAAAAGCTTTCGTTTCCTCCATGTTGGCCATCAAAATGCTAAGTTGTAAAGTTAGTTTGAACGCCTTTTCCGTTGAGGGTTGGAGTTGTGGCCCGTAGTTAAAACAGGAGCATAATCTGTTAACAACCTTTTGTGTTCTTAGAACCTCTGTTTTTGTCCTCATCTCTACATATTATAGTCGGAATACGCTTCTTTGTTAGCAATACCTACTCTGACCAGAATCTCTTCATGTTTTGCTGTCTTTATAAACCGGACATGACATAATCTGATAAATATTTAACGTCTATAGTACGAACAGCTCATTTTTGCCAATGTTGCAATTAGAGCAAAATTATTTACTTTTACCATTATGTTAGTCACACACAAAAATTTAATTAACCACGGACGCAAAGCCGTCAAAAAGGAGTGGGATATATTTCTATCGTATCTTAATACTAGTTTTCTTTGACTAAAGAACTTAAGTCACCGAAAAGATACTAAACAAAAATTCTAATATCTATCATCAGAATAAGCTTGTATACTTGCTTAGCTCCGTATATGAAACAAAGTAATAAAATCGCAAGATAAATAAAAAATTTAAATAAAAACTCGTGAAGGCAAGTTAGCCAAGAAAAATGAAAACATTACGTACACTACGCTTTGGCAGGGATTTAAAAGTAATTTCGCTATCACATCGCCAAACGCCAACTTGCCGACCGCAAGGGATCGGTGGTAGCCTGCGGCAAGTGCGTAGTCGGCTGAAATTGCAGAGAAGCGAAGGCGAAAGTAGTGCCAGTGACTCGCAGCCATAAAACTTTGCCGGTGCGCCGTTAAAATTAGATTTTCCCCAGCAGCCATACTAACTTTCACAGGCCTCTACTCGCTTATAGGCACATGTGTGTGTGACTGTATAGCTTAGTCGCCACTGTAATTGCGCCCACGAGCAACTGCCTTTTTATATGGGTTTCTTGAGTAGTGGCAAATTTTATGTTTTCCCAACAATATAACATTAAATACAATGTAGTATGTGTGTATGTATTTATTGTTATATACAAGCAAATATAAATTGAAATGTCTCTATTTATGATGGAGTAAGTACGCATATAGACGGTGAAGTCTTATTTTTATGTGCTTATAAATGTTAGTGTTGGCTAGTGACGCTTGTTTTTGACATATGTAAGAGCATGTGGGCATCAGTTATCTCAGAAATTTATATAAAAGTATCAGACTTATTACTAATTAAAAATTGCTATAACTAGATAAGTTAGCTAGTTTTCGTTTGTGGGAGACCAGCGCACAACGGCTTGGAGTCGGGTTAGATCTGAACTGAATTGTCACCTACAAATATGAACCGAGTGGGATCTATTCCCTTATTACTTAGTCTGAACAATATAGGGTTGGTATACCACTTGCTAGTATTGCCATGTGTATTACATACCTAATATAAAGAACAATTTTCATGTCATCCCAAAGTCTCCCTTGACAAAGTTCGGAAATCAGCTGTGTGGGTTCCTTTCAAGTCTGGGCTACTCGATGTTCTTATAAGGTTTCGAAGATACCTTACTTAGATATAAGTGAATTCATTTTCAGAACCAGATGCATTTGGTTTTTTAAGTTCCCCGGTTAACTTAACTTTCGTACCTGCCTCTGTCAACACTGAAAATAAATAAAGCATCTAAATACACATAACAGTATATAGTATATATGAATATACATAAAAAACGTTGTTAAGTAAACTATTAGTTTTTGTTGTTATTTTCCTATTTAACGAGCTCGTATTTATGCCGCCAAAAACGCGTAGAATTTATTTTTAAATTTACTCATTTTAATATGACTGACTTTATGACGCAATATTTATGTATGCAAATGAAACCACACATACAGGAAAGTACCTAAAAACCTATAAAATTAGTCAGAAGTACGAGTTTGGATATATTTAGTAAATTTCATTTTAGAATATTATTTTTTTAGTACATCCATATAAATGAATTTTAGTAAAAACTACTTTGCAAACCTTAATTTTGACAAAGGTGGCCTAACAGATCGTTGAAACTTAAGGAATTATGGTATTCAAACCTTATGTTTGTTTTATGCTCTACTTGGAGTGAAAGCTGGGTGAGAATTTCTTATGGATCCAACTCTGATTACTACCTGTTCCTTTCTACAATGAATGAATTTGCTGGTGAAAATTTCGCCTCATTAAAAGTAGTTTTTTTTTCAATAGAGAAGAGAGGTTCTCTGAAAGCGGCACTATGCAATTTGCTTCAAATTTCGGCAAGTTATGGAACAACATGGTGTATAATCGAATAATTCCAACAAATTTTCAATTTAATGCAAAAATGAACAAACATTTCTTTTGATCCAGCAAAATGCTGTGAACCTTTTGAATATTTTATACATTTATACATTTATACCTTCCACACAGTCCACTTTTAAATACTTAACCGAACTTCTTCTACCTTTTTGATATCCGATTTAATTAGTCGAGTTACATAGAATTTTTTACGTCCATCTCTGCAATACAGAGGCCACGTATATTCGAAATTTATTAAATATTTCTTATGTTATTTAGTAATTGCTCAAAAACTTTACAGCTCTTCAGTTATAAAGGATGATCCATTTGGAGATACTTTCTTAAAGAAAAAACACATAAACTTCAAATTTAATGGGGAATATTTATTATCACTCGAAAGAACATCCCTTAGCATTTATTCTTTGAAGATTCTCTTTTTCAAATGTTAATTGCGGCCACGTCTCAGATCATCCATTCGTTTAGTCCAATTTTCAATGACTCGTTCGAGCATTTCGACTTGTAACTGGCGAATGTTACGCGTAATGTTTTGCTCCAAGGCCTGAATCGAAACCGGATTGTCAACATAAACTTTAGACTTTACATATCCTCACAGGAAAAAGTCTACCGGTGCAATATCACATGATCTGGATGGTCTAATCGACTGATCCAAAACGTGAAATTATCTGCTCACCAAAGTGTTCTCTCAATAAATCTAATGATTGAAGACGTTTTGTTGCAGCAAAATGTCGCCCAGATCACAAACTTAAATTTCAGGCATCAAATAGTCGGTCGCCATTGACGATTACGTTCTCACCGGCATCATTTTTGAAGAAATATGGACCGATGACTCCACCGGCCCACAAACTACATCAAACCGTAGTTTTTTCTGGACAAAATGGCAGTTTTTTGAATCGCTTCATCTATTCGTCCCAAAATGGGGCGAATTTGTTTGTTTACACAGCCAATGAGCCAGAAATGATCGTCATCGCTGAACAACATTGTACTTGAGTACGTCGGATCTCTTTTGGAGCTATTCAAGAGCAAAGCGATGTCGCTTGAGACGGTCGAGCTGTTTCAGTTCGTGTACAAGCTATATTTTGTACGCTTTCAATTTAAAATCTGGACTTAAAATGCGCCAAGTCGTTCCATACGCCAGTCCGAGTTGATGTTAACGGCGCCTTATCGACTGTCCACGTCTTTATGTACACTAATGGCTACGACTACCATATTTTCTTCACTGCGTGCTGGATGTGGTCTATTCGGTCGAATATTATCCAATAATGAGTGCTGGGTCTCAAGATGGGTGTTGGCATAGCGAATGGTACGCTCAGTGGGCCGATTATGTTAACCATAAGTTGAGCGAAGCGCGCGAAACACATTCTTTACAGAAAGTGATTTTTCGTAATAAAGTTTAGCGATTGTAAACGTTGTTCAGGCGTAAGTCTTTCCATGTTGAAATGCCAAACTATACTAAACAAAAATAACATGACAACTTGATATGATTAACGCGTGATCTGTCAAAAGAAGACTATTGAAAAAAGTACCTCTACTTGGATCACCAATTAAAATAGCCTAAAAACATTTGATCTAAAAAACACAAATTAATAGTCGTAAGCGCCACATTATCATTATGTATTATTTTATTTATTGTTAAAAACAACTGTAAATAATGGCTCACAGCCAGAGACAGTAGTTTGACATGCACAAATCACATGACAAGTAATCAAGTGAGCTGGTCAAGCAGCCAGCTGTAAACAACACATTATTATTAATATTATTTATTGCATTTAAATGCGTAAATGATTTATACTTTCAACTTTGCATGGGGAAATATATTAACAGTTGCCGGTGCCCACCACGCATTATTTATTTATTTGTTTATTTATTTACAGGTTTTCTGCAATTCATAAGTTAGTTGAAAGTAGTGGTATTATAAATACGGTAAACATTGCTTCTGGCAGCTGAAAAATATTTCATGTGTTAATGGTCATGATTCATTACATATTTTAGTAGAAAAACTTTTGGGCTAAAAGTTTGAAAATAAAAAATATCTGAAAATAATAAAAATAGTAATAGTAAAGTTGAATAATTACTTTACTACAATTATTCCCATTTCAACTGAACTCGTAATCAGTGTTTTATTGTCAGATTTTCATGTCGAATCAAGTTTTTCGACTATTTCAAGGCTAGAAAAAGTGACTTATCGAACGGTTACCCAATGAATTGGTAAAAAATTAAACAGTTCTGAATTATTAAAGCACAACTTTAAACAAAATATGTCGCATTCTTGTAATGTAATCGGAATGCCGCAAAAAAATTTCAACAAATTTTAAAAATCACCATTTTTCCAGTTATTATTTTTCTGCATTTCACTCTACTTTTGTTATATCTATATTTTTTAAATTTATTCCAATTGTTTTATCTTTCATATTTTTCCAATCACCAATTGACAATTTGTCGCGTTAACATAAAATATTTGTTTGAAAAAAAAATATGTAAAATGGCATGCAAAATAACTTCCACGCCAACTGACAAGCCGACAAGCTACAAATCAAATGCAAATGTGTGCCATTTGGCTGCTATTTTGCATAAGAGATACATTTTCGGTTTAATACTTTTAATTCAATTACTGCAGCGCACACTCGCATTGTAGCCGTTGACATTTTTGCATTTGATTTTTCAAACTTTTTCGTGTCAATAGCTGGATAGAGATGGCAATTTTTTCCGAATTTGTGGTTCTGTGTTTTGGCTAAAAATCATTAAATATTTGTTGCGCACCTTTACATACAAGCGCAAAAATACATATATATTTACGCATATATTTCGCAATAATTTTTTTTTTGTATTTATGAGATTACATATTGAAAATTCATGTTCATTTCGCATATCAATTTATGAGCTTTAATATTTTTGTTATATTTTCTGCTTTTTACTTTCACAAGAGAACGCTCAGTCGTTCATTTACATTCTTTCTCCTCACTTTGTATTGTATTTACTATTTAAATATTTATTAGATATGTATAAGTACAACTACATGATATGAAGCAGTTAAGGAGCAGTGCAAGAGTAGCGAAAATATATAATGGGTTTTTAGCAAGAAAAAAGCAAAGCTTTTGCACTTTTTTTCGATATTTTTGGGTACATCCTCAAACGTTGCACTGTTCAAACAAGTTTTGATATTCTTCGATGAAAAATGTCAAAAATCCTTGTAAACTTGTGCATCTTCATCTTTATTAGCGCTTACGCGGTTTTAGCCGAGTTTACAACAGCGCCGTCTATCACAACATGATCGATCTAGTTGGGGGATTTTCGATCTGGAGACAGACAGGTTGCATGATGAATTTTCTTAAGCTGGAATCTAGTACTACAGATAAACATATTTCGGACCCCAACGAAGTCGATCATTACTCTATTGAGTATATGAACCAGCTGGGCAGTGGCACCTTCACAATTAATGGACCGGACATTCCAGAGGGTCACTTATCCGAGGCTGTTGTTTTGTTTCAATTGGTAGGGTTTTTTACGTAGCGGTTCCCAAACCCAGCGCACAACCCTGGGAAGAGGATGTTTCGCCTTCAAAGCGATGTTTTTTGGCTACCCAGAGACTACTTGGTCTAAGACCAGTCGTAAACTGCTTGAGCCATATGTAAAAGACTCGTTTCTGGCCCTTAGAAAACTCTCCTCACTTGATTGAACTTCTACAGATGGCTCCATCCTCCATTTGTGCATAGTCAGTTTCATTAGTTTGATTTTTATAATGTAAGTGAAATATTATAATTTGCGCAGAAAACCTCACCGTTCTAAGGAGGTTAGGCTTTTGATCGTTGAGCTTATCAAGGAGGTTTCTCTCACATAAAGAAATACACAGTGTGCTTCGCTTAGTGTGCTTCATAAAAACAATGCCTTTACATTCTCTAGGGAAATAAAAGCGGAGCTGAAATTTAAGATCAGCGAGATAACCCTTCAACGACAATTCATGCATGAAAATGCGCGATAAGATGTATTCACTTAACCAAAGACATATTAAAACCCGTTTGGAGTTTGTCAAAACCCATTTGAACTGGGCAATAAAAAAATTGGCGTAACAGCCTTTGGATAGATGAGTACAAATTTGACTTTTTTCATCGAGCAGATTTTAGAGAAAATATCTATACACAAACATGGAGTATCTTCCAAATTAAAGAATCAAGTCAGTAAAACAACATGACTTTAAAATTTTGTTATTGCCATGTTTTTAGTATGGCGGTGTGGACCCAATGCATATAATACATATGATCATTGGTATCAAAATGTGTTCGTGAGAATATTAAGAAACGTTATACTGCCTTACTGCGTTATATATATCTGTTGGAGTATGCTCCTAAAATGGATATTCTTGTAGCACAACGATAGAAAATACGCTCACAAAGTGGCATAACCAAGAAAATTTAATTTATGGCGATGGACAGCTCAGTCCTCGTAGTTAAACCCTGCTGATAAACGTGTGAGAGCACCTAAAACGCTAGGTTTCAAAGCAATCTCCGTTTCAAAGCCGCAACTTAAGCAGGTTGTTCAAAAGGCATGGACACAGATACTCGTTAACCGTTGCAAGATGTTTATGTCCGAATTTGTAATATTCCATAAATATTTTCATATGTTGTTTGCTAACATTACTATTTCACTGAACACCACAATTTACCGTTTCTTTTATTTATCCAAACTTGAAAAATATTGCAAAAATTATGTGTAAAGAATAAGAATTGATAATTTGAATATGTATTCTATATATGTACTATAAAACTACTTTCGAAATAATTGCAATGCCGTTTATTACGCCTCAGTACTGATGGATATACCTTTAAAGCAATGCGCCCAAAGGTAGGCAAATTTTCTTATACGTTGTTTATTTGCGCTCTCAGCGACTTTTTGGTTCAAAAATGCTGGTAGACTGAACGAATTTCGTCATATTATCCATTGACATCTATGGATTCAGAGATTTGTATTGAAAATTTATTAAAAGCCCATTCTGTCTAAGATAATAAAATGTTTGATCTAAACTATCGAACTGTAAAAAACAGACTTTATTCATATAATATATAGAATTGGGAATCAATTTATTATGAAAAAATAGCTTGTCATTTGCTTGTATAATTTAAATTTTTTAGAAATTCCTCGATATAACGTATGAATATCCTGAATTTTCCACCGAATTTACAATATACAGCTATTAATATTCGATATTTATAATTCTTATGAATGATTGAAAGATAATATTGAATGAAAAGCCAAACTGAAAGTACAAATTTCCACGGAACATCCATTAGATAGGTATAGGTATATGTGTTTGAATGCACATAGCAATTTTTTATGTGTTTTATTTTTATATAAATATTTGTCATCGTTGTCACTGGAGCGCAGTTCAAACATTTTCTCCATGCTTGAATAATTTATATCAATTCAAATTGATATGCGTAAATTGATAAGAGCGCTTATACCACTGTCGATTATTTGTCATGTGCTTCAATACCATAAATACAATCTCACATACTTAAATTAATGTTGTGTTAAAATTTCTATTATTGTTATTGTAGTGGCAGAAAATATTCTTAAAGTACTTTGGAGGAATCCTGCCGGTTTGACAGACCTTGGTTGCATAAAAACCTGGGGATGTTCCGGTTATGCAGACCCGACTATTTTACTTAAAATTTCTAGCGAAATAAAATTTTAATGACTCTTTCTTGTTCATGTATTGTAATGTAGAGGTCGTACTCTTAAGTACCTTGTGATACACTTTGTTGATAAGTTCGATGCAGTCATTCATTTCACGATTTGGCGCTGGCATTCCTAATCTGACTAATAACTTATTCCACATGACGTAACACATGTCTTCGATCAAGAGTAAAGCCCTATTATGTAGCTCATTACTCATCTCAAGATCGTCAATTCTGAAGCTGATATGAATTTGATGTGAAATATTTTCTGCAGTTAGCCAAATCGCGTCAGCCGTTCTTGAGTTATAAATAGTGTAACTAATACGATTTTATTTTATATATACTTGTAGTATATAGATTTAGTTTCAAATGATTTCAGCAGAACGGCGTAAGAAGCTATCTATGTACTGCGTTACATTATTTGGGTCGAACTTTTGGTGGCTAAACCAACTGAAGAATATGTAGTCAAACTACAGACTGCACCGACTGACTACAGACTACACTATAGTTTGACTACAAAGTACATATAGTAGGTCACATGATTTCAAGTTATCTGAGCACTCTCTACAACAAAAACTTCTATTTGAAACGTCATATTAAACTTTTTTCTCTTGATTAAGAGTAAAGGCGTTGAGTAATATTTTTATTTAACATTTCATACAAAAATTACAAATATTAATCTTTTTTGAAGATAATCCCTTAAAACACAGAATTTCATTTACAGATTATTCAGGTTCAAGAGTTGTTTTTTCATGTGTATATTCCATTATTTCTAAAATATTATTTCAACAAGCAAAACTATTAAGCAAAATAACTATGATAAGAGTAGCACTAAGTCGAAAACAACAACACATAATAGGTTATAAATTTATATAAAATATACTCCAATATTCCTACATTCAGATATAATTATGTATTTAGCTCATTACAACTACATCTACAACTACAATGTTTGCGTACACCAACAATAGGCGTACAAATATTTACTTTATCGTAAACTATAGCGAGCAACAACAGACGAGCACGCTAATTAACTTAACATATGTAAATATAGTGGAGATATTTTCCACAAATACATATACATATATGCACATACACTATGGTGCCCGTTATTTTCCAGGCTGATATCTTTTTTTTTGCAGACGCTCTCAGATATTTCAGTCTTTGCATTAAAAAAGTTGATTCAGTGTAAATAAAATAAGCTTAAAATTTTGAAAAAAGGGCTTAAATAAGTAAACATACAACTTAAATTATTGAAAAAACTAACAAAAAATATTATTATATGCAAATGTGAAATATAGCGCGCTACAAAAAAGGTCTGAATATTTTTTCCATTTTAACATGCCATTAAAAGCTATTTGCAGTTAAAGTTATGCATCAAATGTACTGAGCAATCACAGAGCACCATGCCGTATGAGCAACTTAAGATTTATAAGGGGCTTGTATGAATGCTCAGTGCATTTGAAGCTTAACATTAACTGCAAATAACTTTTAATGGCATGTTAAAATGGAAAAAATTATTAAGAACTTTTTTGTAGAACGCTAAAATTTGTATTAAAATATACACTTTTTTATAGTTGTAAAATTACATTTTAATGCAGAAGATCAAAAAGTCACATGCTATATATAAAAATGTATCGCATGCTATAAATATTTAAATATTTACACTGAATCATGATTTTTACATAAAAAAATTGAGCTTTATGACTCGTTTACAAAAAACAAATCAGCTTGCGAAATAACGCACACCCTAATACACATATACTTCTTCTTAATACACACATATACACGCTATTAAATTTGCTGCGTACTTAAACACTCCACTGATTTTACATAATGAGCTTTCAATTTAAAGTATTTTAATTTAATTCCAATCACCTTAACGCAATTTGCTTTAATTTAACTTAATTTGCTTCAATTTTATTTCATTTCCTTAAATTCAATGATTTATGTGTGTGTGTGTGTGTTTGCGCATATTTTCACATAAATGATTTTTCATTTAGTTAAATGATTTACAAATTGCAAGTGAGAATGACGAAAGCGAGCCCGAGGCGTTGAATCTTACCACTACAGCTACAATAAACGCTCTCAAAGCAATTGATAGCACTCAATCAATTAATGATGTGGTTCCAACAACTAATATAACTAACAGCACGCATATCGTCAGTGATGTAAATGACATTGTCGAATCTAGTGCTATTGAATATCATGCAAATACAATAACAACAACAGCTGTGATTTATACGCTACCCACAACTGCGCAGCCATCATTGGCGGCCAACTTAAGTCCGGTTAATCCGCACCCCTGTGCAGCGCCACAAACCGACTCTAGCACAAATCAAGCACAGAATGAGACTTTTGTTTGAAAAATTAATTGCAATTTCTTTAAAATTTTAAAATTTTTATTTAATGCAATTTATTTGTAATAATTTTAAAAAATTTTATAAGTGTTTATATACATTTGTGAAATATTAACCGAATATAATTTGTGAGATAAAAAGCCATTGCTTGTTATATAAATAATATAAAATATATATAATATATAATTATTGGTTTGTTCCTGAATTTTGTGAAATATTTATGGTATTATTTTAAACTTTTATATTTCGATTTTTCTTTATTTTTTATTTGATATTATTTTTATTTTTATTTTTGTTTCTTTTTTTTACTCTTCTGTATGTTAATATTAATATGTGTGTGAATGTTAATGAGCGGAATAAAGGCAAATGAAATTGAAATAACATATGCACGCGGAACAAGTTTTACTTTATTTTACTTGATTTAAGGATAATTATTTCATTATCAATTATTTTCGTGAATATTACATTTTTGTAAACGTTTTTTTTTTAGTTTTATTAAAACACAAGTCTAGCATGGAGTCTTAACCAAAGCCCAAAACTAATGTTGCAATATGAAACAAAATATTATCAGGAGCATAATATGTTAACACACAAATTATTTTTAAGTAAAAAGTAGAAAACCCGTTAACTTCGGTTGTAATAACCTTCACAAATACAAAAGATTCGTTACAAGTGACTCGTTTTGACAAATTTCTTCGGAGATTGCATCATTGCCTTACTCAACAATACATGCAGAATTTCATGAAGATATCTCTTCAAAGAAAAAGTTCTTCATACAAGCACTTTATTCCGATCGTTCAGTTTGTATGGCAGCTTTACGCTATGGTGGTCTGGATGTCGGATGTTCCGACAAATGAGCAGCTTCTTGGAGAGAAAAGGATTGATGTAAAAATTCAGATTAATATCTCAAAAACTGTGATGGCTAAATCGACTCGGCTGATCATTTATACAAGGTCTGTCGCAAAAGAAACAGAACTTTTTAAATATAACAGTTTCTGGTGGCGCCACCTATTGGTGGGTATATGAAATAAAAATTTTGATCTCTTCTTGACATTTCGTAAAAATTTTAAGATAATTGGATAACTACAATCGACCTTATCGATCAAAAAGTGACAGCAGCCTTTGGACATCGGTCGTAAAATGCAAAGAGCAAATATTAAGTTCTGTTTTAAACTTGGAGAAAACGTTTACTGAAACATTTCAAATGATGAAAAAAGTTTATGATGATCAGTGCCTATCCCGTAGTAATGTGCATGAGTGGTTTAAGCGATTCCAAGAAGGTCGTGAGGACCTCTGTCGCGATCAGAGGTCGGGCCGGCCAAAATCAGTGATTACCCAAAACAATATAGAAAAAGTGCAAGAATTTATTAAGAATGAGCCGAAATCTTCTTTGCGTTACATGGAAATGAAGTTAAATATCACTAAAGACTCCATTCATCGCATTTTGATAGATAAATTGGGCTTACGGAAGGTGTGCTCCAAGTTTGTTCCGCACAAATTGACTGAAGAGCAAAAATTGCTCAGAGTGGAACATTCGAAGGACGATTATTTGACCAAAAATCACATTTTAACCATTAATCACTCCCCGTATTCACCTGATATGGTACCGTGCGACTTTTTCCTTTTCGGAAAAATGCATTTGCCCGTGAAAGGACACTGGTTTCAGGACATTTCAGCTATCCAAAAGGCGACGACCGATATTCTCAAGAGCATTCCGAGAAATGACCTTAAACACTCATTTGAAATGCTAATTGACCGGGCTAAACGCTGTATCGAAGCACAAGGAAACTACTTTGATAAAAAAATATAACTTTTGAAAAATATTAATTTTTTGTTGTTTTTTAACAGTCCTGTTTCTTTTGCGACAGACCTTGTATATCGTCACTTAAAATGCAAAGTAATGTAACATCAATTTTCATAAATTTAAAGGTGAAAGGAAAGTGATATAATAGAAACCACACATATTGAAGCAAAATTTGGGGTTTGGTTATAAAATGGTTATATCTGAGAGCGGAAGTTTGAAACTTTGCGAGATTTTATATAAGATATGATGTAGTGAATCGTAAGCAATAAAGAACTCAACTACGACTTAAAAATAAAAACTTTGATTTGCATTTCAGGTGAGAAGATTTGTATACTTTCTGGAGTCTCAGACGTGACAAACTAAATACACCCTATTCTGGGTATAATTAAATATGTTTGATGTTGATATGAAAAAAATATCTATTTAATGTGCCACAGTACACACACAGTTAATTTAAGTTGTAAAATAATTTGTTAATATTTTATGGTGTTCACTATTTTTCAGAAGCATAGCCGCAATACTTTTGCCAACTCCAGTTTCAAACAAGTTTTAGTTGCGTCTACTTCATTCCAGAGTCGAACACCTAATAGTTTACCATTATGTTTTCCCAATATAACAATGTTATATGAGTATATTATCTGACATTAGAAGGAGATTGAAATCGGTATATTCGCCTAGAATCCCACCTTCCTTCTGTATGACATATATTGACAACTTTCTTCGAACAGAGGAAATTAAGCTTGCTTTCTCGCAAGGCGTATACCTTTTGCAAATACAGACTATGTTTAATGCCACAACAAAGCTGACTAGTACCGGTTCTTTCCTTGTTTTTCACAAAAAAACAACTTTCGATAACTTCTAGTAATAACCGTTATATGCCTAATGCATCTTTCATTAGAGCCCCTGCTCTATAAATTACCACCAAGGCTCTGAACTTAATAGTATTTCAAAAATTTCCAAGAAACTCATTTATGAAACAATACGTTTACTCTGAAACTGATGCCCGCTAAATCGAAATGAAATTATTTTATTTTCCAGTACTATGAAATCTATGAATTCAAACAACTTGCACAGAAAATAGTGCTTCTTGTATATTCTATAAATGGGGTTTAGCACCACCCTCTTTTGGGAGAATTCACACAAATCGGTACCTGCTCGACCGATTTCAATCAAATTCGGTAGATAACATTATTTTAATATTCCTATGTCACAGTACGGAAATGAGCGAAATCGAACTACGCCCACGCCTAATTTCCATATAAAATAATTTTAAATTGTTTTTGGTTCTTTCATCTTCAAGTAGACAAATCAAGAAGCAATTATTAAAACGGTACAAAATTTTACACTATTAATTCCTTTAAAGTATGACCAAAAATTGTCCAAATCCGACCAAAACTGTTCAAGCCGCTAGGTACCGAATATGTGGACCCCAGTGCCTATAGGTAGGTTGCTATATATATTTCTGGCCTAATAATGTAAATAAGCATTTTTTTCAACGAAAATGTTTTTTTTTATTTATTTTTTTTGTTTTTGTCGATTGCTGTTTTGTTTCGGGCTCATACGCATAGATCCATGATTCATCACCTGTGACGTTCTTATAAACGTCTTTTGAAGCACCGCAATCGTATTTTTTCAGCATTTCTTTACACCAATCCACACGAGCCTTTTTTCGAGCGATTGTCAAATTGTGCGGGATCCAACGAGAACAAACCTTTTTTACGGCCATTTGTTCATGCAACATCGAATGTATGCTGGTGGGAGAAATGCATAGGCATGCCTCTATCTGAAGGTATGTTACATGACGGTCTTGCATTATCAGTTCACGTACGGCATCGATGTTTTCTGGCACAAGGGCTGTTTTTGGACGACCTTCATGGAATTCGTCTTTGAGCGAGCGTCGGCCACGATTGATTTCATTGTACCAGTTTTTCACAGAGCTATAGGATGGTGCTTCATAGCCATACAATGATTTTAGTTCATCGATGCACTCTTGTCGTGATAATCCACGTCGAAAGTTGTGAAAAATGATCGCACGAAAATGTTCACGAGTTAAATTTCAGAGATGAATTTTTTAATTCCCTGTAAATAAAACAATTCACGATTAAATGACAAAACGTTCTGAGTGATGTTATGCTAAAAAATGTCAAACTTTCCAATGAAAATGTCAGATTGCACCTGGCAACACTTACTGTTGCCCTAGGCCAGAATATATATAGCAGCTCTCATATTTATGTGACAAAAATAGGTTAAATCGGGTCAATATTTTTCTTAGCCCCCATATAGCTAATATAAAGTTTTTCGAACTTTCAATTGACTTTACAGCGAATACATCAGCCAATCTGTGAGTTATCTTAATAAAATTGTAAGCGCATGTTTTACTCATAACAGTGTATCTTTGTACCTAAAACGGGTAAAATTCTGCGAAAATTTGACATAGCCCCCATATAACTAATATCAGGATATTCGAACATGTGACTTCACTCCATATGATCGGTGATTGTATGTGAGGAACCATGATGAAACTTTGGTAGCATTTTATTAGTCTAAGGCCTTTTAACTGCTTGAAATCCGAAATTCTGGTTGACGTTTTTCACCTTATGGTATTTCCTTGGCTTTGGTCCTGACAAGTTGCAAGTGTATGAAATGTTCTGTTGCGCCCGAAGATAACGCTTTGTTATTAGTTAGATGTTGTTTTGAAATTTTAAATCCGTCATTTTCTCTCTAAAAAACTGTTCATTTGTCGAAATGGCCGATATCAGACCACTATAACACGTGGCTGCCATGCAAACTGTTCGTTTGGAATAAAGTGATATTATATGGGCAACTTTTTCATTTAACGAGATAGCTTCACGGATTATTGAACAGCGCAACGGCAGAATCTCTGACGAAATTCTTTTGATCGGATCACTATAGCATATACCTGCCATACGAACTAATCCAATATTATGAAGTTGCTGTAAGAAATATTTTGTATATGTGAAAGGTGTTGTAGCTGCGGTGCAACCGATGACAACGATTTTTGTTTCGTGTGGTTAAAAGGAAATATTGAGTTTACTAATTTTTTTTTTTGTTAAAAACCTAATAACTAAATCTAGATACACATATACAAACCAGAAGGCCTATAATTTTTTCTTATTTATTTTTGTGTGCAGATTTAATACTATTTTTATGCAAAGAAAAAACATACAGAATCTGCTATTTTATCATCATTTATATTATATGTATGACTGTTGCTCCTTGCATGAATGCACTCATGGCGTCTTGCAAAGCATTACATTAAATCAAATGCTCAATATGAACGAAAACATTTTTTTTAAGGAAAAAGTATATTTGCAAATACAAACAAATGTATACATACATATGCATATTTGCATAAGAATTTATTTATTGCGGTACACCCTGTATGCATCCTTTAAAGCATCCTTCAACGCCTTTAAGCATTTATATAAGTATTTTCATTTGACAAACAAGCAAGCGATTTCAGTTATATATATATAATATGTGAAATTCCTCTCAAGTTCTAAACGGAAAATTTTCCTTAATATACACACACATATACATATACACTTGTATACGTATCCAATGAATTTATAGTAATTTTCCGCTCTTCTCTATGCTACTATCTTCCTCTATTAGCTAAAGTAGTTACGTATATGCATTTAGACTACATATATATATACATATAATACGTCATTTATATATATACATATATATATATATGTACATATTCATCCACTTATATAGTTGCATACATACCAATATTCATATATAAGTAACATATAAATTTATATAGAAATAAAATCGCATAGATAACTTGTTAAGATATTTACGAATTGTTTAATATAAAAATTATAATTAGAAACAAATCAAATATATATATAAATATGAATATGAACATAATTACACATTGCGCAAAAGCAAACTATAAATAGCTAAACAAGATAAACGGCAAGAAAAGAAGCTAAAATTTAACATTATAGTGTGAATTAATTAAAATAAATGAAATTTATAAATATTTAAAAGCAAGAAAAAAATTTATATCGAATAAATCGATTTCATTGTGAATGTGTGTTGGTTTCTTTTCATTACTTCATGCATTACTTAATTCACTCATACCTTTCATACTCTTAACTATACATAATGGCTAATGATTATAGTGCTGCTGCTGATGATGATGTTGATGATGATGCTGATGATTTTTTGTCGGTACATCAGTACGTTTGTTTCGTGTTCATGTGATTTATTCGATTGTTTGTCGTTTTCATTTTGCTAAATACTTCCTTATTGTACAGAAATATCGCTGGGGTCTTTATTTTTATCGAATTTGATAAAGCAAGACACCACTTTATAAACAAAAAAATACGCTATTCATGCATTATAGAGCTTAATATTAAACAGTTTTCATATATATGTACATTTCATTTAATTTAGTTCAATTTTATTATACTTTTATTAAATTCGTTTTTTTTTTATATAAACAAATAGTCAATTCGCATATTGGTTTTCACACCAAACATACCCACACTCCACTTATTAAAAAAATAAAAACAAAAAACTTAAAAAAATCGCATGTTACAAATGTTTGCTTAACAAAACTAAAAACGATAAAAAAAAATTAAAAAAGAAAAAAATTTAAAATTATATTTAAAAAAAAATAAAAAAAAATTTAAAAAAAATAAAAAATCAATTAAAAAGTTAAAAAAATATATATATTATAACGACAAAATTAAAAATTATATTTAAGAAACAAATTTAAAAAAAAAAATTTAAAAGTAAAAAAATACAAAAATTAAAAATTAAAAAACTAAAAAAAAATAATATATATATATATAAAACACAAAAAAAAATAATAATAATAGTAAAACCAAAATTTTAATATTTATAACTTGAAAATTTTAAAATTTTTTAAAACAACATTTTTATGCCATTTTCAGTATGAACTACAAAAATAACAATTTAATATTTAGTACAATAATAATAAACGTATAAAAGGGGAACATTTAAAATTCGTAAATTCTAACGATAAAACAATAATTGACAAATATATAAAACAAAAAATCAAGGAACAAATAAATAATAATTATAATAATAAAATAAATAATTGGTGTACTCACAACCCGTCGTAAAGCATCGTAATATCGTAAAATTATAAATTTCTACACTTTTTTAAAAAAATTGTTGTTGGATTTCATACACAAATGAGTTTACACATTTACGATTCTCAATGCTATGTTTTCGAATCGTTATAACTTATAACTTAATGAGACCCTAAATATAAAATCAACAAACTAAAAACTATAAACCCCTCAGAAAAATTATATTTAGAATATAAAGGAAAAACCAACATATATTACAACAAGTTGAGAAAAACTAAGTTCGGACATAGCCGAGCATTGGAAAGCACCACAAATTGTATCTTTTAGATATGTAAAATGATTTAAGATGTCTGTCCTTCTATCATTATGGTATCAATGCTATAACTACATCATATCAAAGCGACATAATACAAATCAGAATTGTGATTATATGACAGATAAACTCAATTAATCTGGTTATTGAAGATAACTTCCTTACCTACATAATATGTGGAATAAAGAAATCACACACTTGTACTATTATTAGCAATAAATAGCAAACTGTGTTCATCATTTTAAATTAAATTAAAAATTCTTAACTTATTCTGCAAAATCTATGTCGTCCACCTCAAAGTAATACCCCTTGAGCAAAATACAGTTATGCTTGTGCCAACGTTTCTTCTAATCCTCGAAACAGTTGTTGAAATCAATTTTCGGATAAACCCTCAATGCGCGTAGCAATTCACGTTTAATGTCTTCAATCCACTCAAAACGGTCTCCCGGAGAGGTCGTTTGAATTTTCTGAATAGCTAGAAGTCACACGAAGCTAAAACCGTCGTATACGGTGGTTGCGGCACGCTATTGCCTGAAAATTTGGAGAAAAACTCACCAAGGATCAATGCATATCGTGGTACGAAAACCAAAAGGCCATAATTTCGGCCTCCTTTTACGAACAGCTACGACGCATAACACTTGACCTGCTTTGACATGGTTTTTCAGCTATGGCTCACCTCTGTCACGATTTTCTACCGATTGATCGTCTGTTTAATCAATGAAAATTATTCCATGTGCATCCGAAAAATGTGGACGCCATAACCTTGCCAGCCGACTGTTTCGTTGTTTTTCCAAGCTGTGTAGCAGGTTCATCGTGTGCAGTCCACTCGGATGAGTGACGATGGGACTTCGGTGTAAAATGATAGAGCCATATTTAATATATTGTCAAATACCGATGCAAAAACTCGGATTTTTTACGCTTGAACATCTCCAAACACTGCTCCGAATCACCAACTCATTGTTCCTGTTTTTGGTAAGAAGTGTGCCCGCGCAGCAGCCACTTTACACAGAGCTTTCTGATACCTAAATATTCGTGAATGATATGATGTACTTGTTCAGTTGACATCTTAGAGTATATGCTATCTCGAAGAACTTCACTTTAAGGTGGGCCAAAATCATGTAGTGGACTTTTTTTATATTTTCGTTGGTAACAACATACATAAATGTATCAATCACTGGAAAATTTACCTTATGTTTGCTTTGTAACGAGCAAATTTAATTTATATTTTGTATGACAAAGAGCCAACAAAATATGCCCGTTTTCTTCATATTTGATATATGACCCTTAAATAAACCGATTTAGTGTATTTTGGCTCTTTGGTTACCTACCATGGATATTAAATAAAAAATTCCAATTAAAAAAAGACATTTTAAAGGCAAGTTTAAAAATATAATTTATAAAAAAATATTTACCATGTCTACATTAAATTTATGATAAGATATTTGTTTAAGCAAATCTTCACATATCCACTTTTATGAAAACACAGACACGTTTAGAAAAGCAAATTCAGCATAAATACCAAAAATCAACATAAATAATCAACTTAAGCACATATTTCACATATCCAATCAGACTGAAAAAAACAAGCAAACATATACACAAGTACAAGAAAACTAACCTGAACACTATGAATATACGCACCTACACACATACAAATTAAAACTAGTAAAAATTATGGAAATTGCACCTTTTGAGGCCAAAATATGCACAAAAATTTTACAAAAAGCCGGTTATGACCATTTGATCGTTACTTGATAAAAAACAACACTGTTTTCATAGTAAAGATGATGCAAAAATACCATAAAGGTGTTTACGGTGTATTTCAAAAGATTGAAATAAATGCATTTTATATGAGCTATATAAAACCAAAATGCAAAATAACATAACATCACTTTTCATAGATTCAAAGGCCAAGGAAAAACGATATGATAGACACCACTCACATTAAAACAAAATTTGTGTTTTGTTTATAAAATGGTAATATACTTGTATGGGTTATTAAATCTGACAGCGATTTTCGATTTTTGTTTTTTTTTTTTGATGATACGCTGTTTTGCATTTTAGGTGACGATATAAACATAACTCACAACACACATATGTCTTCTTTGCTCCCAGCTGCTATTTGCTTGATTTTTCTATTACTACAAAACTTAATTATTTGCATGTTTACTTAATAGGCAATTTTATTCATTATTTGCTATATATAAAGTTTACTTAGCTTGACTTACTGCTTTGATTCATTCGAACAAAAAAGCTTTATACAAGTTTGTTTATTGCATGTTGATTTTCAATAAAATAAGTTTTAATTATTTCAGAATTTTTAATGAACCACCTAACCTCATACGAAAAGAATGTCATAACTCCGAAATAGAAATTTCGACAATGCATTTTGAAATTA
Organism: Bactrocera tryoni; assembly: GCF_016617805.1. Taxonomy (NCBI): domain Eukaryota; kingdom Metazoa; phylum Arthropoda; class Insecta; order Diptera; family Tephritidae; genus Bactrocera; species Bactrocera tryoni. The sequence goes on from NC_052499.1 coordinate 17,452,918, forward strand.
AACGCTTGTTATTTTATCATTATTTTATTTATGTGAGTCATTTGTTGGAATCATCACTTTCCGAAGCGAATCGTAATCGAAATTTTAAGAACCGTAGCTTTTTGCTGTATATTTTAGAAAAGTATTAAGACTTTTTTCTCTTAGTACAGATATTACATTGGTTGGAAATATTTTAAACCGTCAATGATTGGATACTATCGACATTGCTATTATTTAAAATAAAATGTAAACAAAGTTAGAGAAATAGTTTTAAAATTAACTTATAATTATTAGAATATAAAATATTAATTTCTGCAATTTAACCCTTAAGTGTTCTCAGTTCATAACAAACTACACAAGCAAACTCTTAGTTGGACAATTAAGAGAATTTCAGCAATTTATCCCTAAGTGTTCTCAACAGGAGAATCGACACACACCACCTCTTCGTCGATTTCAAAGCTGCTTTCGACAGCACGAAAAGGAGCTGCCTTTATGCCGCGATGTCTGAATTTGGTATCCCCGCA